>NC_134838.1:49125479-49365479 GCF_965363235.1 Mytilus galloprovincialis
ATCAATATACACAATAAGTAAGCAGATGATGATTAATCAATAATCTTTATACTTACACACCTTATATACATACAGATAACATAAATTAAATATACTTGTAGGTGTTAAGTAGCCTCACCATCCGTTTATAACTTTAGTTATTGACCATACATGTACTATATTGTATATTGCACTCTCACCTTCTCTTGTCAAATAAATTAATTAATTTACAAAAAAGGCAAATAATGGAAAAACGATTATTTATTTTGTTTTGTCTTATTTTCACGTGGTACAGCTTTATTGTGTCTACGTATGTCCATGTATAAACGGATATCCTAGAATGTACCTAGATAATACGTATGTCAAAGTTTCCTGTTAGCTTGGGCTTATTGTAGATGTGCCACTTTGACTAAATACACAAACTTTAGTACATGTAGATAGTATACTGATAAGGGCTAGTCTTCCAGGAACATCAACCGTGATAAACGTCCAGTAGCTAGCATATTAAATGCATTTTCAAGTAACGAACCTAACTTAGTCACTAGTTGTGTTTTCTGCTAACTGTTTTGATATACGATTCTTACACGGGATCTTACAAGATCTTACAACAGCTCTTTTACTATACATCTAGAAAGTCGAACGAGTATTATAATGTGTTGTGGTACCGTATAGCGAACGTTTACTTTCCAGAGCCGTTTGTAAAATTTCGTTATTTTCATTGAATAAGCGGTATACGATGTATTTTGGCGGTTATTATTTTGGCGGATTCAAAACTTTAATCAATAGATTCTACCTTTAAATATGCCAAATTAAATTGGCAGAATTTGTTTTGCGATTTTGTTCTATGCGTAAAAATAAGCGAAAATTTTAACTCCGCGAAAATAACCCGCTACACGGTATAAGGTGTCGTAATGTGTTCAGTTGTACTGTATGACTGTATCTTATTGTGTTTTGTTAATATAAGGAATTTTGCACCGATCGGCAACTTACATGATTTTACCTTGTAGGTGGCTCACCTTAGCCTTTGTCATTACACATGGTATACTGGATCTCTAGCTGTTAGTGACGTCAAATAAACGTTATTTTTTTACATACGTCACTTGTGACGTCTTAACTTGCATGTTTATTTCGCCGGTTTTTGCTATAGCACGTGTTTGACCAATCAGGCAACACACACTTGAATTCGTTATATATCCGTTATAGTCTAATCATAACAATGTAGAAGTTCAATTCCTATATGTATAGTATTTTTTCAAATCTTTGAAACATTTGATATTGCTTGTCTGGAAACTTGGTATTGCTCACAATATTAGGTCTCTCGCTTCTTGATCCTCATTGTTCAGACGTTTATGTTTATAAATTTTCAAACTAAAAGCTTATATGGATTTTATGTAAGGTAAAGGGATCGTTAAGATATCACACAGAAAAACTGTTCCAAGAGGATCGAGTTTTAAGATCATGAAAAATTGATCAAATCTTAAAATAATCATCATGTCTTATTACAGATTTGTTTGTCAAGTGTATAACACCTGATTTTTGTTGAGTCAACAAAAATCAGGTGTTATACAAGTTTTTTGTTTGTTTTGCAATACATGTATTTCTTGTCTAAGAGTTTAAAATAAAAAACCAGTTTTAGACGTTTGTAAAAGCATTTATCTTTCAAAATATTAGCAATCTGCATAAAAAGAATCTTCCATCGACTCGTATAAAGAAAGAAACCTGGTAGATCCTGGTAAAATATACAACTTCTATTCAATTTTAAAGTGAACCATTAACGTGCTGCCATTAAAGAAGAGGGGCGAGAAATATGTCCGAGGGACAGGCAAACTCATAGATCGAAAATAAACCGTCTAACAACGCCATGGCTAAAAGACAAAAAGACAAAATGAAATAGACAAATAAAAGTACACGAGTAACAACATAGAAAACTAAAAACTAAGCCACACGAACAACTCCAAAAACTGGGGATGATCTCATGTGCTCCGGGAAGAGTAAGCAAATCCTGCTCTTTATGTAGCACCTGTCATGTTGCTCACATTTTTACAAAGCCGGTAAATAGTCTAATTCGGTAGGTCACATTCGTGAAAAGGGAACGGGATTGTAAAGTTACAACATAAGGCACATATCCGATATTTTCTGTGAAACGGATATTCAATACTCCGGTCAAACAACTCGTGATGGCATCTGTTAAATTTACGAAGTGATGATTTCAACTTCAGCATTTGGAACTCTTGGTTTCAAAATGAAAAGGTCACAATTGGGAAGCTGAAATCATCTCTTTTATCATAAAGTGTTTGTTTTCAACCGACGCTCATAGTCAATGTCTATACATCAGATATAAGTCCTAATCAAATGTCAAATTCAAAAGCTCGAACACATCAATAGATATAAGAAGATGTGGTATGAGTGCCAATGAGATAACTCGCCATCCAAGTCACAATTTATAAGAGTAAACCATTATAGGTTAAGGTACGGCCTTCAACACGGAGCCTAAGCTCACACCGAACAGCAAGCTATAAAGGGCCCCAAAAATTATCAAACACATCAAACATATATGTCATTAGCCTAAATGGGTATCGAAATTAATTTACGACTTTAGTTCTGTAAAAATTCTATCCGTTGCAGATTGGTAACAGATGATGATAAATACGAATTAAAATTTAAAAAAAACACAAAAATACTGAGGAAAATTCAAAGCGGAAAGTCCCTAATCATCTGAAACCTTGCCTGAGGTAATAGCAATCTTAGTTTCGAACATTGAATCAAATTATGTAAACGAAAAAAAAAAAAAACAGACAAAGAACAAGCATGAACCAATAGGTATAGGACGGGTGATTCATTGTATTATACAAACTGTTCTCAGTAGGTTATTTGTCTGGGTCGGCTTAAGTTACAATAAGCAATGGAATAGTGGAGTCGAGTCATTTTTATTGATTAATTCTATATTAATATAATTCTTTATTTGCAAAACAGACAAAAACCAATTTTGGTTATGGCAAATACATTGACAAAACAAACATGATCAAACATTATGAAAACTCGACAATATTATAAGATATATATATATGATAAAAGCAGTTATTGTTCTCCTTTCCTCAGTTCTAATGACTCTTTAATAAAAGAAACAACTGCTTTTACATCATTTGGTGTTGATGGATTTAGTATAATCACGAGTTTATCAGTAAAATTAAGTGTATTAAAATTCACATATTTTTGTATATAATATTTTAGAAAGATTTCTCTTTTATTTTCATTTATTTTACAGTTAAAGAAAAAATGAAATTCATCGTCTAAGATATTACATTTGTAATAAAACAAAACGTATCACTATTCCCACGACATCTATTTATGGAATAACTTATATCAGCATCGCTCGATACCAACAGTTGTTGTAAGCCAATAAATAACCAATTTGTACAATTATAAAACGTTTGGTAACATAAACATAATAGCCGCTATACCTAAGCCGATTACTGTAGACCTAAACCTAAAGGAATTACAACCATACAATTTTAACATTTCTAAGAACTGGAAATTTACAGACAAAATATATCATTTGAATTATTCCAAAAACTAAACACTGGAGAATGGGCTGCAGATATCGTCTGAAACCTTGCCTAAGGTAATTTCAATCTTAGTTTAGAACATTTAGTTGAATTATATAAACGGGGGTCGGGGAAGGGGGGACAGACAAAGAAACATCCATGAAATCATGCCGATACCGAATTAATAGCTATAGGGCGAATGATTCTGTTAGGGACTGGTAGTACCTACCGGCATCATGACTGCTGTTGTTTAATTCTTGGAGGTGGTTTTTTTTTTAAATCAATATCAATCCACCTGTAAGTTACAATTTCAAACACGAATAACCTAGGCAAGAGTTGTTTGGTTTGAATTTTCTTCTCTATACAGAACGTTGTTGCAAAGAATGTTCATAAAAGTGCAATTTTGGGCGTAACAGTGATTTGGTTTCAAGATTCAAGATTCAAAAAATTTAGTATCCTCAGACACTTACTATCAGTGTACAAGATGTAAACGTTGAAATTATAGCATTCCATTATCACATGCAATAAATATCTAGATCTTCAGATGGTTTCTTCATTTTTTATAAGGGGTGTGTGTTTTTTTGTCTCATTGACGTATACAGCAAATATCTCTCTTTTTCATTACTTGGCAATTTCATTGCGATGAAATGGTACGCGTGAACGCAGTGTATGGTGTAATGTCTACCATGTAGTTATACCAATATGCAAAGAAATCTGGCAAATCATGTCTGTGATCCTTTAACAACCTCAAAACAAAATACAACAACAACGCAACTACGACGGACAGGACAGGCATGAAAATGAGAATAGGGCATATAATGATAGTATAATTAAAAGAGGTGAAAAAGTGAATATAATTAAAATCACTTCGAATAGGAGAGATGAACAATGACTCGAATACAAACATATATAATAATTTAGTTTGCGTAGTAATTAACCAAGTGATTTATCTGTTAAGAATATAATGTAGTACCTGCTAAAAAGACAAAAATTAACGTAGAAAAAGTTAGAAAAACAAAATAAATCTATTTATTGCTTAAAAGCCTTGTATGGGCTACCTCCATTTCTATTTGACAAAGAATGTTTGTTAAACAGTCAAAGATATTAAAAGCAAAATTAACCATTTGAATATAGACTCAATCGGATATCTTAATTCCAAAGGCAGCAATGAATATATTCACAACTGTAATCACACATATAAGACCAACAGCGGCATTGTTAAGTCCATTCACATGTCGTTTCACTTCCGGTGACTTCGTCTCCATACTTCCAAGCACTAGTAGCATGCCACCAACCGTTAGTTGTAGAATCAAAGAAATTGCAATTAACACAATTACAACCCAGAAATAATCCACATTCGTCCCTGCATTCAGCATGGCCTTTAACTGTGAGGCATTTGCCATTAGTAAACTTATATCCAATAATCCTTTGGCCAATGTTTTCTTTGTGGCGTACTTGTTGTATTGGAATAATGGCTTTTCTGAACTCTGTAACACAACATTTTATATAAGTTTATTTTTTACATCTTACTAATTGTGTTGTCTTTGTTTGTTTGCTTGTCTTTTTTAATCTTGTTAGTGTATCTTTTTTTGTTTATTTGTTTGATTTTGTTTTTTGTATTTTAATTTTGTGCTTTTTATGTGATGGCATATTTTAAAACAAATTCTGTAAAGAGTAAAACGCGTCTATTCCTTATATTTATGCAGAGACAAAAATAAATAAGTTGATTATATATTAATTAAACACACGGAAAATAGCAAGATATCTATAAAAAAAACTAGTAATGCAGTATTTTTTTATTTACTTTTTATCATAATGATAGTAAAATAAATTTACACATGCAAATCCTTGTAATGACTTTAGCAAAGTGTCTCAGCACTGTAATTTTATCAAATTAGTTAACAATAACAATTCTTATATAAAAAATACCTGTTTTCCCCCATCTTCAGGCGTTATTCCTACTGTGGCCATTTTCCAAAATTCGATCAAATATATTTGACTGTTACCATAACTTTTATCTTATCTAAGATGATATATGGAGAGCTTAATGACACCGAAGGCAAACAACTTTAATTGAATTACAGATTTGACCAGATTTAAGAATTTATTTGATAAATTGAAACTAAGTGCCATGATCTATTCCTTTTAAATTGATCATGTGATATGAAGAAATATAGTTTACTTTTGATACGTATCATTTACGAAAATATAGTTTTAAGTATCTTTGGAATAGAATACGCAAAATGCCGTCATCGTCATTTATGCTATAATTAATAGAAATACTGAATCCAAAAATATTCATTCTGAAATTCTTTAAATGACATATATATTGTTTTGATTGATACACGAATGGCTCATCTAACTAAGATTTTTGCAATACTGATGATGTTGAAGCTGATTATCCGTCAGTTTGTAAAAAAGAAAAGTGGGCTTAGTGCATTTTTTAAAACTTTTTGTTCGTGTGCTATAACAACAAACAGTTTATATACTCGATTAATATCATGTATAATAAAATTATTGCTGTGGGCGGATCTTGGTGCTCATGATAATTCGCTGTTGTTTTTTTTAATTGTGCTAAAATTGAACAAAATCAGTGGCGGATTCCGACTGACTTTTTATAAGGAGGCCAGCTGACTGACCTAAAAGGGGGTTAGGGTGGCCCGCTCCAGTCATGCTTCAGTGATTCCCTATATAATCAACCAAATTTTCCCAAAGAGAGCCCCCCCCCCCCTCCACTGGATCCGCCTATGAAGATATGTAATGTCTGTCCCATCACTCTCGTCGAATATGTTCTTTCCTGGATCATTAGGTGACAAATCCCGGTGGCGGCGGTATTTTATTGAATAATAATAGTCAGCAAAGATAGTCTGTCGTTCTCTCTCCTGGATCTGTCCAGATTATTTTGAGATGTTATCAAAGAAACAAGCAACACAATTATGCGTAACATTCCATGTGAACGTACAATCACTGCTGAGATTTCAATTTAAGTTTTATCGTCTCATTTATCAAGTGGTAAGGTTAATAATTATCTGATTTGAACTGAATATCGATCAGGAATCGGCTAGAACGACATTTTTGTAGAAACTTTTATTGTGGTTTCTCTTAGAATATAAATTCGTAAAACAAGAGATGTTATGTTTTAGAAATAAAATTTATAGTTATGGAACAAAATTTACTGAAATTGAAAGCCAATATGCTAATGAACATATAAGTATCTTGTTTCATAGTACCTTGTTTATACTATAACGGTTTATTGTTTACTAACCAAAGTTGAAGTCTTCTTTAATTGCTTTGCTATACCATATAGTAAAGACCCAATACTTTTCGGTTCACGTGGATAGAATATTTGAGTGCATCAAATTTACTGACAAGAGCATAAATTGGCATCATGGCTTTGAAGTTCTATTCATCAGAAATTTTGTGAGGGTGCATCAAATTTGCTGTATGGGCGTAAGTGTGTACCTTTCTGTTGCTTTTTGTTTATAAAGAACCGCATCAATCTTGTTCCCTTTTGTTCATTTTATAAGGGAACACAGGTTATTTCATGTTTCGAATTTTGTCAATGAAATTAGGGAGATAACTCTAATACCCATTACTGTACATACCTTATCTATTTATGGTATATATTTTAATACTGAACATCAATAAGTTCACAGTACAGTATTCAAGGTTTCTAACTTAAACATAGGGTTTGCTGATTTTGAGGCTTGTATAGGGTATATTGGGATACGGGATATTTGCCATTTTAATTTTAGGGATACAGGATATTTGTCCTAAAAGTAAATGGGATATGGGATATTGATGCATTTATAAGGATATTGAATTTTTAACATGAAAAAAATAAGTTGAATTTAAAAGTTAAGTACAGAAATATTTACATCTCACTTGATAAAATTGCCCCAAAAAGTTTAATATTAAAGGTCATTTTAGTGCTTTGTTGATTTTAATTGAGTTAATGGTCGTTTTATTTAAAAGTCATCCAAACCCAAGCGAAAAGTATTGATCTATTTTCGCCGGATATTTATATGCTCATGTGTACTGATAATTTTAAAAGTATTTGTTTTGCTTTCCATACTTCGTTCCTTATTGTTAATTTTCCTTTTTTGGATGGTGATGTTCCTTTGGCACTATCTTAATAGCTTACAGTGTTTGTATATCACAACACCTCCGCTATGCCCGTGTCTGTTGTAACGTTTTAGATTTTAATGAACGAAATCTATGTGCTATGTATTACTGGTAAATAATATTAAGTCAGGGATTTAGTTACCACAAATCACTTAAAATCTTTACTTAATTCTAGATTTGGTTTTGAAGTTTGGTTCTACCTGTAATTTTTTTTATTTCAAACGAGATAGCACATCCTCATTTTTACGGAGATGTTGTTTACCGTGCCATTGGATGTTGGATGTGTAATGATTGATAATTTAGTCTCAGATGCATTACTTTTTATTAGTTGTAATTGGCTTTGAACTAGCTGTCAGTAACTGCAAGTACTCTTAGATCTGTACTTGGTGTCTTTTTGTTGATGGGATGTACAAGTACTCGGTCACGTCCACTCTCTGTTTTTGTTAGATGTATTTCTATTTGTATCCATCTGATGAGTTAAGTCTTTTTCAACTGATTTGTATAGTTCGTTCTTATGTTGCACCACTGTCCCAGGTTAAGGGGAGGGTTGGGATCCCGCTAACATGCATGTTTAGCCTCGCAACATTCTGTATGTATGTGCCTGTCCAAAGTCAGGAGTCTTTAATTCAGTGGTTGTCGGTTGTTGCTGTGTTACATATTTGTTTTTGTTCATTTTTTTATACATAAATTAGGCCGTTAGTTTTCTCGTTTGAATTGTTCTACATTTGTCATTTCAGGTCTTTTTATAGCTAACTATGAGGTATGAGCTTTGTTAATTGTTGAAGGTCGTACGGTGACCAATAGTTCTGTGTCACGTGGTCTCTTGTGAAGAGTTGTCTCATTGGCAATCATACCACATCTTTTTTTATATTCTATGCTCATATGCATTGATAATTTTCTTGAAATAATCATAGATTTTTGTTAGATGCATCCATCTGATGAGTTAAGCCTTATTGTTGTCAATGTTTTTCATTTGTTTTGATGCTTTATATGATTACA
Organism: Mytilus galloprovincialis; assembly: GCF_965363235.1. NCBI lineage: Eukaryota > Metazoa > Mollusca > Bivalvia > Mytilida > Mytilidae > Mytilus > Mytilus galloprovincialis. Next base: position 49,134,128 of record NC_134838.1, read on the forward strand.
GGATATTTTATATATTGTTTTACCTCTTATTTTTTACGTGGCGTGGCGAGAGGTCTCAGAGGTCTCCACGTTTTACAGATTGTTCTGATGTGCAACGGCTGTTTTGCCAGACAAGCTGGGGCCGAGGGAAGTCAGAGCACGTCCCATATCAAAAAGTAGATATTTCACTGTATAAACTATGTTAATAACGAATAATTACTAAATAATCAATGTAAATTAATATATTTTCTTTCTATTACTGGTGTTGTGAGGAAGGAAATAAAAAAAAAGTAACAAAAATATTGGGATCTATGTAATTCATAAAGTTCAAGATCACAGAGTCAAATGTTGTGTTATTTCTTTGCAAAACAAGGGCTGTGCAAATTTTGCCTGCTGTAAAAATATTGCAACAGTTAAGTGTAATGTAGGTACATTAGCAGAAAGCTTTCTTGTGTTAAATTTTGAGTTATTGAACTTGCATGCTAAATATCCACTTTTTGATATGGACGTGCTCTGACGTCCCACAGTCTCAGATTGTCTGGCTAAACAGCCGTTGGATGTCAGAGCAATCTTGGACAAGAGACAGGGTTGCGTCCTTCTGTTCTTTCCAACATAGGTTAACGTGTAGGATGAAGTTTCTTATCAATGAAAGAAGAATGCTATCAAAATTATATTTTACAGTCATATGCATCACAGTTTGAACAATTAAAAAAAAAGTCTGAAATTAGACCCCTTACACTAAATTTATCGTTTAACATCACATAAAAGAGATTGTTATACAAGGCTCTAAGATGGAACACTTCTTCTTTTGGACACATAGTTTTATTACATTGTATATTCTTAATTAACACTAGAAGTATGCACTAAATTTCCTGTAACACAGTTTGTTTTCCCAGAGTCAAAATTGTTGACGTTGTGATGATGAGGAAAAAAATGGGCTTGGGAATGAATTTATAATGATTTTTTGGGATATTTCAAAATAGTTTTAGGGATATGGGATATTTGTAAAAAATAATTATTGGGATATTAGGGGTAAACATTATAGGGATACGGGATACGGGATACTGGGATAAAAACTTAATGGGATATGGGATATTGATACCCCCCCTAAACAAGCCTCGATTTTCAGTAAGATAAGGTACTGAACCAGAAAATTAGTGATGCAAAAACTATCCTATCTATCAAAGCTGATACACTTATTATCATCTCAAAATGAAGGACATGACTTTTTAAAAGTGGCATAACTCCTGAAAAGTTTCAGTTATCATAGTAAATATTATGCATAATTATTATTCAAAGACAATGTACTTAACTACTGTGTTCCTAATACAACTCACTTAAAAATATTTTAGCACAAAGGTTGCACAAGCCAATTCAAGAAATTGTACATCTAAATATGCAGTTCCTTGCAAAAGGCTAGTTACAATGATGAATTAGTAGTAGAAGAACCCTTTTTTTTAAAGGGTTTGCTTGTTTTCTTTTTGGTTTTGGTGATGTTCTTATTTCTTTATGCAGTACACTTTCACACTTCTACTCACTAGGTGCACATAACAACTAATAAATTGTGTACATTAGACATATATACTTTTCTATAACCACCATGCTGAATTCAGGTTTACTCAAATTTTAGTCCATTGCCAGGAAATTATAGCTAATGTGACCTTGAACTTCTCCTGGTTGGTCTCAAACTCGATTGCCATCTCTTTCTTCAGAAGAAGCATTGCTCACCCAAATTCTTGAACATCTGAATTTTGTCAAAGACAGTCTGGAAACAAAACCTCTTCAAAAGGGCAAAATCAAGCTGTATTTTGTCATAAGTAAGAGTTATTCAAATGAAGAGTGCAGAAAATTTCTATCTATAAATATCTATTGCTGCTGTGACCTTATCTTTTGATAATGTGACCCTCCCTCCCCCCCAAAAAAGAAAAAAAAGTGGTCATTTTCAAAAAGAACATTGCACTCACTTTATTACAAAATATTATTAGTAAATCATTATAGGCTTATCTAAAAGTGACCTTATCACATGTATTAAAACTATGGAAAGTTTAAAAGTCAATGGACCATGACTAAAAAGTAAAAACACAAAAATACTGAACTCCGAGGAAAATTCAAAAAGGAAAATCAAAAATCAAAAGGCAAAATCAAAAGTCCAACCACATCAAACGAATGGATAATTTATAAGTGGGGGCAAGGACCAAATATCTCCAAGAAAGATAGTATGCAATCACCCATTCTAATGACCTATCTGGTATAAACCTGTAAATGTATTTTTTTAAAGGTACTATTGTAATCATGATTTACTAATGTAGTGGTTCTAGGCTTAAGGGCATACGATACAGTTACAGGGAAGGTAATGACGTTGCTAATGTAAAATGTTATTTTCGCGACGTCAAACTATGACATATCGGGAAAAGATGCATTTTTCGACTGATTTTTATCATTCAAACTGATTTAATTTGAAAACGAGTGCATGGACCCCTATTTTTTAAAACAGCAATTTGTTTCATTTTGCAAGGAGATTATGTGACCCAAATTTTATAAAACTGTAAATAGCGCAATTTTTTTAATTTTGATAAACATGCAGCAAAAAATGACGTTTTTTCCTCTATTCATGAACATTTGATAAATATAGAGTTATTTCGGAATAAAAATTACATAATTTTCAATGATTCTTATAAAGTACACAAATTACCGATTATTTAACAAAAAACAATTTGTGTTTATCTTTTAAAGCAAAAAAGTTACGTCATTCTTTCGAAAAAGAAAATACGGACACAAATCTGAATTTTGAGCAAATATACAAAATTTCGACCTCATTTTACTCAAAAAGTAGCACATGAAGGTATATTTTTTATGACATATTTGATTTGATCAGGTAAAAAATAGCCTATATGCAAATTTTCATCAACTTGTAAATACAGGTTCAAAACTGTATCGTATGCCCTTAAGATCTTATCTGATTTTAAGTGACTTCTACCTTTCCAAATTTTTCGGTACTTTATTTTAAATTTAACAAGGGACCTCCATATAAGATTAGTCAATTGACTATTTTCATCAATTGATTTATTTGTAGAAAGGGGTCTTACTGATCATTTATTCTGTTTACAGTTGATTTTAATCTTTAATAGTTCTCAAGATAACAGCCATAAAAAGATCACAATTTAAGGGAAACTTTTATTTTGCCACTTATGTTGAATTATTTGTACCCCCCTTGATTTGCTGATCAGTTTTGACACTAACAGTTTTTCTTTTAATAAAATATCCAAATAGTGTCATCAATGGGTAGTACTTCTGATAAGAAGGTGATTGATAACTTTTGTAGAAATTTATAGTCATTATAATACTCGGTATATGTTGACATTCTGAATATTTTTGCAACTGGTAGTTTTTATACTACAAGATGTCGATTATATCAATCCATTGGATGTGTACTGATTGAAATTTTAGTCTTAGATACAAAATTTACTTATTAGTTACTATTGGCTCTGAACTTACTTTCAGTAACTCTGAGTTCTCTCAGATATGTAATTTTTGTCTTTTGGGCCTTAGTCTTTTTTTGTCGTATGTTGTTATAAGTCATATTGGTTTTTGGTTAAGTGTCTTGTAAATAAATCAGGCCTTGAGTTTTCTCATTTGAATAGTTGTACATTTGTTGTTTTTGGAGCCCTTTAGGTGTAATTCCATTATGAATTTTCCTCTTTTAGTCTTAGTTAATTGCACTTTTCAAAAAAAGGGCAGAATTCATCTTTGTTTCAAATAATGAAATACTTCAGTCTTGGCATGAGTAAAATTTTATCCTGTCCAGTACTATTAAAAAAAATTCAATAACATCAATGGAAAGTAACCAATCAAATTTTCAACTTTTTTTGTGTGTACAAGCCTAAGTAACCATGTGACCTCAAGATTCTAAAATATAGAAACACCAAATAAAAAAATAATGGTGCTTTGAAACACCCAAGATTTATGTTTATGACCTAGAAACTTTTTACTGCTATGAAATGTAGGATTATTTTCCTACCACTCATGGTTCTCGCTAAGGATTTTTGAAGGCGAGTCCAGGGACTCGTCATTTTAAGCCATGATGAGTCTAACAGAAAGAAGAAAATATTTTATTGCAATATAATGTAATATTTTAGTCTCCATTTCCTAATAGAGCAATGAAATGACATTAAATTCAGATCACTTTTAAACTTTTGCTATAAAATGATGATATTTGTGTTTAACTGTGTTCAGTTTATACAAAATATTTCAATCTTGATGCATCTGTGTACTAACCAGTTTTGAAAATGGTGAGTCCAGACAGATTTTGATGAGTCCAGACAGATTTTGATGAGTCCAGACAGATTTTGATGAGTCCAGACAGATTTTGATGAGTCCAGGACTCATGGACTCACCTTAGTGAGAACCCTGACAGCCACTGTCAAATCAAGTAATTGTTTTTGTTAACCTTTTTTGCATGCAACCATTTGTGAAGTACTATGATTTGGTGATTTTACACCTTTATAGCTTACTATACCATATGGGTTTAACTCATTGTTAAAGACAGTAAAGTGACCTATAGCTATTAACTTATTTTTCCTTTGGTCTCTGGTGGAGATTCGTATAAATACAACATCAAATGCAGTGTTGTGAGTATATTACATGTATTTCATCTGCATATGTACTTAGAAGTTACTTTTTGCTTTAGGTTAATTAATCATTGAGTGATTGATTTCTCTTAGAATTTTAAAGGTCCCAGTATAAACTCTACACAGAAAAATAGCTATTGTATTTATACAATGGGACAATTAAGCTGAAAAAAGTTTAAGTACCTTGACCAAGACGTCCAAGAGGAGATGACTGTGTGGAAGAGTTTCATTTGGTTTGAAATAAAGCTGAAAGATTACCGGTAAATATAGTGATATCTTCTGTAAGAACCAAATCTTAGGTAACAACTCTCTTCTTGTTGTCAAGGGATGGATGACCTTTTGTTTCTTAATATAAAATGTACTAACTATAAATATTGTATACAATTTTATTATTTTATTAAAGCTAAAAGATATCTTTCAACAAATTAACAAAAACATATTTGTTTTAAAAGGAAACCTGCTCTGATTTGAAAAAATGGAACAGAAGACTAGTGGACAGGATACAAGTATAGTACCTATGCATAAAGTCCCTTAATAATTCTTCTATCTTTTGAATGTGAATATTGTACAAAGGTGAATATTATGTAAATATGTTTAAAACTTAGGTTTAATAAATGGAATTTCAATAAACCTTTCCATCAAACAATACAGAATCTGAAATGTTTGTAGTGAAAGGTTATGCAAGTAATTAGTCCAAATCTTATTTTTAATTATAAACCATTCAATACTTATATAAGAAATCATGAAAGGGATAGCAAAAAATGAATGTTTACTTCAAATTTGGCAGTCAGATTGATGAAATAAAAAATCTATATTTCAACAATATTACATGTAACTAAAGGGGGTTAGGAATAACCATTCTGCTTCAAAATAAAAGTCAACAATTAAATTTCTTCCAATAAAAATGTATTTAATATTGCTTGAATTTAAAAGCTAATGGAAAAATAACATAACATAATGACCAAATACAAACTTAAGAAAATACATCAGCTTAAAAGATAAAGCTGACATCCTTAAAAACAATTTGAATTTTCTATTGAGATTTTGGTAATTTTTACCATAAGTAGATTGTAAGTTTTGACAATATTTGTCTAGCTATATATAGTGTAATCACTATCAGTATGTTTTGATTAAAAATTTTACAATTTGGCTCCATCATCATCTTTACCATCATTAGCAGTATCTTGATTTGATTTAATTGGTATAATTGCACCATGCTCTACAGTAGAGAATTTTCCAAAGTTCCTATTTCCTTCCATTGCTTTGCTTACTGCTTCTTCCAACAAAGTTTTAGGCTCCAGATAAAACTAAAACAGAAAAAGTGAATGAGAGACTATAATCTGACACTCAAACAATGGAAAATATTTGTTAAAACAATACATAATAAGGAGAAGATGCTGAGGGGGGGGGATAAAAAACACAAGTCAAGTGAAACAGACAAGACCATGATTAATAAACAGCTGCGCCATGAGCGCATGATACGCCCTTCATCTTGTGTGAGAAGTTTTATGCAATAATCATAAATAGTTTCTGAGATACGACATGACATGTGAAAAAAAAACCTTTTTTTTACAAAAAACTCAATAACTTTAAAATGAAACTTTGAATCATCACCAAAAAGTATACAGATCTTAAGATTAATATAACTCAGAAGTGTGTAAAGTTGTAAGCAATAATCTTAAATCTTTTATGAGGTAAGGCACAACATGTGAAACCCCCCCCCCCCCCCTTTTTTTTTTTTACAAAAAACTCAAAAACTCTAAAAAAATAATTTTGAATCATCACCAAAAAGTATACAGATCTTTAGATTAGTATAATTAAGAAGTGTGTGAAGTTTAGAGCAATAATCAGAAATCGTTTTTGAGATACAGCGCGACATGTGAAAAATGCACACCCCTGTTTTAGTTATAAAGTCCTGTAACTCAAAAACTTTAAATTCTTATTTCACGAAAATTATACAGATTGTTTGATCATCATAAGAAACAACTATGTAAGTTTCATAAATTTTGGATAAGTGGTTCTCAAGTTACAGTGTGACATGTGGACGCTGGACATACAGACAGGAGTCAAATGTTTTACGGGCGTATAAAAAGAACAAAAAAAACAAAAAAAATCCAGAAAATATAACTAAGAAAACTATAGACTTAGCCCTGGAATCCAAGGAGAACTGAGGTGAACAAAAAAGGTCAATAATTCCTGCTCCACAAGTGAGATCCATCAGGTTTGTTGGAATTTTGGAGCTCAACTAATCCTCATTGTCAAAACAAGGATATATGTGCATCTCACTGCACTATGTTTTTTGAACTCATTAACACAGTTAGAAAAAAAAACGCTGAAAATATCTAACAAGAGAGTGACTATGGAAATTCACATGCTCTTTGTATAATATATACCAAAAAAAAATAATATACAAGTTGTAGAGAATTTTCTGTTATATTTGTTTCATATTCAGAAAATTCTACTACATGCTCACATTTGCGCTTCACCTGTGCAACATACCTTATCTGACATTCTACATACTTTAACTGTTTTTATTGCATGTATCATTAAATCTCAATATATGCTGCTTTCATACTGTACATTCAGAAATTAGTGCGAGGTTTTTATTATTGGGAATAATGCAACTAAGATAATATTGCAATAATATTAAGAACTCTCACTAAACTACTAAAATATATACTTTCACAAATATTTTCCAGAAATCGGAATAACTGATCTGACATTTTTCATAAATTGCAATAATAAATGCATGCAATAATTTCTGGATTTACAGTATGTGTTTTCAGCATGATTGTTCATATTGAATATTGTATGTTTCAGTTTTTGAACTTTAGATCTTATTGGGTATTGTATGTTTTTGAATGATTGTTCTTATTGGATGAGTACAACTAAAATTATATGAGATAATGTGATTTGATTTATCTCAAAAGCATAAAGAATCACTAAAGCAAAGGGCTATATAAATACCTCATGAGATCCAAGACCATTGAATGTTCCCCAATGTATAGCAACAGAGCATTTAGATCCAACTTCGGTATGAACCTTAACAGCTTCTTCAGGATTAATATGTTGTGGCTTCATAAAATATCTATAACAAGATGTTGGTAAGTAAATAAAGTAAGTTTAATAAGGAATACAAAAAAGAGAAGATCATGGTCATTTCAAAATAAAAATAAATATTATGCAATGTAATAAAAGGACAATAATTGTATTTTGCTAATTGAACAGCTAAATTTAATAGTTTAAGACATCAGGAAAGAATAATTCTCTATTATTTAATTTTTGAACTGATGTAAAGAGGGAGGGAGCAATTTATAATCTAAATCTTTAATAGCTATGTTGTGGGCAGCATGTCAGATATATCAAACTAATTCAATCTTTGAATTAAGATAATGCTCTAACTGTCTAGCTCATGTAGAAAAATGTCACTTATTACCAGTGATTGTTTGGATAACATCCTTCTGACCTTCTGAATAGCCTATGACCTTGTCAGGTCAGCATGAGATCATGTTCATGCGCGCAAATCCTTTTATCTTTTTTGCCTGATAAGGACTCGTCCAGAACTTAACAAAAAGCTTTAAAAGGAGTATACACAATAAATATTGTGATTACAGAATAGTTTTATACCTTGGTGCGTAGCAGCCTATAGGTATTGCAGACAAGTCTATAGGTCCATATTTTTCACCAATTGTTTTAAAGACAGGACAATAACCAGTATCTCCTGAGTAGTAAAATGTATGACTACCTTTACTTTTTATAACCCAGCCACACCATAGACTCTGTAAATACACAAAACAATACATCATGAAGACATAATCTTTCAATCAGTTTAATTGAGGTCAGGAGCTGTCATGTCAGTAACTGCTAGTAGTCCTTTGTTACCCGGTAATTTATGTATCATGATACTACATGTATCATGATTATTTTGCTTAGTTTCTTTCGTTACCTATTCTGATATCACATTTGAATTTCTTTTAAAATAAGGTTTTTACTGTGCGTATTGCTGTGTTTGGCTAGAGGTATAGGGGGAGAGTTGAGATCTCACAAAACATGTTTGACATGGCTTTTGTCTGCTCTTTGGTCAGGTTGTTGTTTCTTTGACATATTCCCCATTTCCATTCTCAATTATATTTTTTTCAGCCTTTTTTTAAAAGAGAACCAAAGTATAGTTTACAGTTTTAATTTTTTTGGGACCTTTTAGTAAAAATCAAAGCCCAGACATTCAAGGTTCAAAAACAATATGGTAACATATCTTTCCTTTTGAAATGAAAATACATTATATTATATATCATTCTAGAAAGATGATGCTATGGTATTCCATGTCATGAGTCAAATTAACTCAATTTTGTTCTTTGAATCAGATAATATCTGCCCTTTTTCAAAATAAAATATGAAAAAAATAAATGGGGAATGTGTCCATACTCCATCGAGATGCAGATGATGCCATCGCTAGCATATATAAATGTTATAACGGGACATAACTCAAGAACTGTAAAAGTGAAGCTGCCAAAATTTGAACTTAAACTGAGTTTAGCGGTAATAAGCATTATATATACATTTCATGAAGTTAAGAGATCAGAAACAAAAAAATCCAGCAGTTTTTCCATTGTAAAGGGGTAAACACTCGAATGGTTATCAAAGTGCTTTTAAGCACTGAATGGTAAAGATTGCTTAAATTTATCATTTGGTAGTAAAATTGAATATTGCATTTGTATAAAGCATTGGTTTTAGTTGATTCAACTGCTATTCTGGACAAAGAAAAATAACTCCAGTTGTCAAAGAAGCATCGATTTAAGTTTAACTGCAATCATGGACAAAGGAAGATAACTCCAATATATTTGTTTTTACTTGATTGATATTCTTGAAATTTTTTAGCAATTTTTCAATCTGTAAAGGACATTATTCTAGAACAGTAAAAATGACTGCACCAAAATTTAAACTTGATCTGATCATTAAAGTACTGTAATAAGCATTGTGTATAAGTTTCTTAACATTTGGTTGGGGCAAACTTAAGTTAGAGATCAGAAACGAAACATTTAGAAATTTTTCCATTTGTAAAGGGGCATAACTCTAGAAAGGTAAAAGTTACACCACCAAAATTCAAACCCCATCTGCATTTAGAGGTAATAAGCATTGTGTATAAGTTTCATAACATTTGGTTGAGGCAAACTAAAGGTAGAGAACGTAAACCAACTTTGGGACGTACGTACATACATGGGTACGTAAAGACAGACAAGGGTAAAACTTAATACTGGGGCTACGGCGGGAGTATAATTAAGTTTGACATGTTTAACCAAGATAAAATAATTGTGATTTGGTTAATTTAGATTATTTTAACAAAAAAACAAACTTTTTTGGCTCAAAATTAATATGTTTTATCATTGCAAATTATTTACCTAACACATTTTAATTGAATTCATGGTAAGTTTATTTTTTAATGAACTTATTCACCTTCATGGCATCTGTAGCAGTTCTCTGACTCCAGTGTTGTGCAGGTACACAACAAAATTTCACTTCTTTGCCTCCAATTTTGACATCATCTTCATCCCACCATGTCATTTCCTTAACATTTTGACAGTTATACCCTTCAAACCATGATCCTGTTCCTTCTGGTACATACCATTTTATGTCTTGAAATTTGGTATTCAACTTTTCAACTGCATCATGTTCCAAATGATCATAATGATTATGACTTACAATTACAGCATCAATTTTGGGTATATCTTTTATTTCACATGGCACAGGTCGATATCGATAAGGTCCAGCAAACTGAACAGGTGAACAGCGCTCAAGAAAAACTGGATCAGCCAATACTGTTAAACCATCAAACTGAACTAAGAATGTAGCATGGCCAATCCACATAAATTGAATAGGAACTTTTGGATTTTTAAGTTTTTCTTTTCCCTCTTCATCAAGTTTATGAACTGGAAGTTCTCTATTCAACACTTCCTGGAACATAAAATAATTCACTACATCAATTTGTATTTGTATAGATATAAAGCAGGGTTCATGATTTTTATAAAGTCCTGCTCTCCATGGAATTATTTTTTATTTAAAAAAAAAGTTGCATGTCATAGTTTATTCACATTATGAACATTATATAGAAATATCTGAGATGACTAATTATCATTTACTGAAAGTTTTTTCAAACCACAATTTACTATTTTACATTAAAAAAAACCCATCCCACTTCAAGATAGTACAAAGCGCTATGTTTCTCCCTTGAAAAAATAAAATAGGACTTGCCCAGTGACATTATGTTTAACTGATTATCTGAAAGTGTAATTGAAATCCTGTCATTTGTCTTTAACCGATACAAATGTGAACCCCTTAAGTATGGTCAAGCCCATGTTTTGCTATGGGAAACCTAAAAACTCCATCAGACAAAATAATTAATTATAAGCTGAACAATGCCATCAGATGCTCAAGATTCTCAGAAAGTCACTGTTTAAGGGGACTACACATCAGACAATAAAATTGATATATGATTTTGTTTTAATTTCAACCTTCATAAAAGCAGAATATAAAAATTATATTTTGCTTTATGTGATCAATTTGACACTATTTGTATAAATATATTATTCTATAACATGAAACAGATCAATAAAAATCATCATTGTTTGATTGCAAGTGCTTGTATGTCTAGTTATATTTATATTTATGTTTATTTTTTGTAATGACTTTTGTTATAAATCAAATATGAGAATTATGTTCAAATCAGTAAACACATATCTTCACAGCTTATGCCCCTTTAATGAGGAGTTGCAAGGAAAAATATTAAAGGGCAAACCATCCTAGTATGAAAAAATGTAAGAATAAAGGAGAGAATGACCACTATATTCCACCTGCTGCACAAAAAGTGCTTTACATATAGGTTATATTTACATAAAGGTTTACAAAATATATGTGTTTGTGGCAAAATACAATCATGTGTAGGTACAAGTTGTAAAAAAATGAAAATATTTGAATAAAGGGAAATTAAAGTCTTGATATAGACATCAGAGACCACAGTTACTTCAAAGTGCATTTCTTTTAGACAATAAATGAAAATTAAAAATAAATCCCACCTGCCCTTTTCAATAAATTTTTACAGTGTGTTGTACTACTTTTGGGACAAATTATATCAAAATTATAGAAAACTTCATTGGCTCCAACTCAAACTATGGTCAATTTTATTTTTAGGGCGTCTTGAAATCTTTTGACAGCTTCCAAAGTGCTAATTTTTAACCTTTTTCAGCTGGACCAAATCAATACTTTACTTTAAAATTCATGACCCAAATTTGTTTACAGTGTAATTTCCCCCACTACTTGCTATTTGAGGCATAAAACATGGAGAAATAAATTTGAAAAGGGTTTAAAAAAAAAGTAACCCACTGTCCACACTAGGGACTATATTCATGGACAATGAAAATCAAAGTACGATAACTGTGTACTTGGACCAGCAACACAATGGCAAAGGAATCTAGTGAGAAACATACATTTTTTTAACAAAAAAACAGGTGCCTTTATAAAATATTTCAAGCTCTAAGGCTATATTTAAAAGAATGCCTGTTCCTCTCCCCAGGTATATCCTTTGTAAACAGATCAGGATTAGGCAGGTTTTTTTTTAACTGGATGTCAGTCACATGAATGGTTTGACTTGTCCAGTCAAGGCCTGAATAGTATCCAGTCTAAAAAAAAATCAACCTGCACAATCCCAGATCTTCCTTTAACACCCAATCCTCCAAATAAAGAAAAATATTTCTTTTAGTTTTTACATATTGTTACTATTGACAAGGTTTGGGATTGGGACAAGCAAAAAACTGCAAAAAGCTTTATGAAGAAATTAAATTTCCTTCCACGATAATATATTTTTCATTCAAACCTCATTTGGTATTCCTGCTTCATTTTTTTCAGTCAATTTCATCTTCAGAAATGAATATGCACCAGGTTTATACCAATCAGTCCATGAAGCAGGATTATTGTATGACACACCATAGCCAAACAATCCTTTCTTCCTAATAGGTGCATTCTTCTTAAAGGGGTCACTCTCTGCCATATCGTCAAAGTCTGTTCTGAAAGCAACATGAACACAGGGTTTATAATCAATTATCATATACTTAGCATTGATATGATAGCTTTTGCATATGTGTAATGAGCAGAAGTACACAAGCCATAATTTCCCACCCGGGCTGATAACCCATATCATGTGCATCTCGTGCACAAAACCCATAATAGTGCCTCTCGTGCAAGTTACTTCCGGTGTTTCCGGTATCGGTTGTTTACTTTTCCATTGTGACGTCAGATGTTTTTTATGACGACGTCAAAATTTACGGGAACTTTTATGGGGATAGTATAGTACTTGCTAACAAATGCCATTGACAATTATGAATCATTTTATAGTACAACAAACATGGATTAGTAATGATCATAAAACTTTTCCAAATTTTCAATGTTTCAAAACGCCTCTATAGGAAATGTTACCATACATATATAAGGAGGTAGTGATGTTGTTGTTGGACAATTATAGTATATTTGATTCATAATTTATTTTCTTTATAAAGTTTTTGACTGTTTTAGTTATTGCATTTGTTTATTTGCCTTACATAAAACTATTGTCGGAAGTATATGATAAAGTGATTAATACATTGCCTTTTCCATATCAGCACCTCGACTCCGTCTCGGGATGATATGGGGGTCTCGGGATGATACCCAGGCTGATATGGAAAAGGCCATGTATTAATCTCTATTTATCATATACTTAGCATTGATATGATAGCTTTTGCATATGTGTAATGAGCGGAAGTGCACAAGCCATATCTTCCCACCCGGGCTGATAACCCATATCAGGTGCATCTCGTGCACAAAACCCATATCAGTGCCTCTCGTGCAAGTTACTTCCGGTGTTTCCGGTATCGGTTGTTTACTTTTCCATTGTGACGTCAGATATTTTTTATGACGACGTCAAAATTTACGGGAACTTTTGTGGGTAGTTTAGTACTTGCTAAAAAATGCCAATGACAATTATGAATCATTTTATAGTACAACAAACATGGAGACTCCGAGTAGTAATGATCATAAAACTCTTCCAAAATTTCAATGTTTCAAAATGCCTCTATAGGAAATGTTACTATTATTATATAAGGAGGTAGTGCTGCTGTTGTTGAACAATTATAGTATATTTCATTCATAATTTAACTTCTTTATAAAGTTTTTGACTGTTTTAGTTATTGCATTTATTCATTTGCCTTACATAAAACTATTGTCGGAAGTATATGATAAAGCGATTAATACATGGCCTTTTCCATATCAGCCTGGGTATCATCCCTCGACCCATATCAGCACCTCGACTCCGTCTCGGGCTGATATGGGGGTCTCGGGATGATACCCAGGCTGATATGGAAAAGGCCATGTATTAATCTCTATTTAATATATATGTCTTCAAGAAAACTATGATATCTTTACAAGAGGCATCCACTTAAATTAAAATCCAATGATCATTCTTTTCTAGACATTATGATTGATAATCTAAGTTTTATTGAAAAAAGTTACCAAATAAATATTTGATCCTGAAGTCACATTAATTCAAGATCAATGTCTTGCTTAAATATGATATATTATAAAAACATTACTTAGGCCTTGAAATACTTATAAAATATTTGAACAAATTCTGAAATTTTTAGTGTTTTTCACAATTAGATATCCATAATGAAATTACTAAAAATCAACATTATAATATTGACACTTCAGTGCAAATGTGTTAATAATTATAAGACAGTGATGCTTTCACCATGTCATTTCCAACATTTTGATAAACAAGTATACATACAGTGTCCATTAGACACCATACCCTGATCACATATCTATGTTCAATGAAGTGTAAAAATCTTGTTCAAAACACTAATTTAGCATAGATACATGTATATGTTAAAAAGTGCACATCATATTAATGAACATGAATATTAACTTTTTAAAAGTTGATTTGACCACTACTTCATGGTAAACACTATTTCAAACCAAAACTTTAACATGATAATGGACTGACAGCTTAAGGACAGACAGTATAAATTATATGGTTCACTACTGACCCCACACAGATCCTATGATTTAAATGTAGGGCCCATACAAGGATGCATCAATTTTTCTTGTCAAGGAACCTTTTCATTATTAGATGAATAAGCTATGTCATTTTGCCTCTAGCACTGGAAAGTTCAAAGGAAATCATACCACATTGTTTTACTTTTTAAAAGGTTGAATAAAGGACAAGTGAAGACTATTTCAGTAACCCTGTTTCAATCAATCATAACAACTCAGTGTACTTTTTAAAATAATGCTTTAGATTCGGACAATGTGAAACAAAAAGTACAGACAAACCTGTGAAACTTAATTTTTTTATGCCATACATAGACTAAGTCCAAATAGTACTGCTGAGGCAAATAACGGTAAAATTTCTTGCCAAATGACGTTAAAGGTATTTTTCCGTGCATGACAATAAAAAGTTAACTATCTTTAAAACAATAAAAAATATACTGATTTTGAGGCATCTTCTTCTTCTTCTTCTTCGGAAGTCCTATTTGCAGGGTCATTGCATTAAAAATATACTAGCATGACTAGTTTTAGATAATTTTTAAAAATCCGTATTTTTTATAAAATATTAAAATTTTATTAGGTTTAAATATGTAACTTTGTTTCAGTAAAACAAAAATAATAAGGATAAAAGGTAAATCTTGTATTTACACTGTACAGATCATACTGCCATGAGCATTAAAACGTTAGATTTTAAAATTCAAACAAGAGGCTCTCAAGAGCCTGAATCGCTCACCTTAATTTTTTTGGTTAAATCTCTCTTCAATGATTATTTTGGCTTTCCAATTTATTTAAATGTTCTTTGAATCGTCCTATTTTCTTCAAAAGCAAAAAAAAAAAAATCATTTTCTCCTATGTTCTATTTTAGCCATAGGAGCTATGTTTCTTGACATACAAGGAAATAAAATATAAAATTTATACTAGATACTCTGAAACTCATTTAGCCTAAGTTTGGCTGAAATTGATACAGCAGTTTCAAAGGAGAAGATTTTTTAAAGTAAGTCAACATGATGAACAAATTGTGAAAAAAGTCTTTAAAGGGCAATAACTCCTTAAGGGGTCAATTGACAATTTTGGTCAAATTGACTTATTTGTAGATCTTACTTTGCTTAACATTTTTGCTATTAACAGTTTATCTGTAGATCTATAATAATATTCAAGATAATAACCAAAAACTGCAAAATTTCTTTAAAATCATCAATTCAGGGGCATTATAACTGAAAAACCAGTTACCCAATTCGGCTGAAAATTTCAGGACAGGTAGACCTTGACCTAGTAAATACTTTAACTTTCTTGTCTTATTTGCTCTAAATGCTGGAGTTTTTGAGATATAAGCCAAAAACTGCATTTTACCCTGTGTTCTATTTTTAGCCATGACGGCCATGTTTTTTGACGAAATAGAAAATAAAACAAAAACTTTGTTTTATACACCCTACTGATCATTTAGTTGAAGTTTGGTTGAATTTGGTTGAGTAGTTTTAGAGGAGAAGATTTTTTAAAGTTAGCAAATATGATGAACAAATTGTGAAAAATTGTCATTCAAGGACAATAACCCCTTAAGGGGTCAATTGACAATTTTGGTCATATTAACTTATTTGTAGATCTTACTTTGCTGATCATTTTTGCTGTTTACAGTTTATCTTTATCTATAATAATATTCAAGATAATGACCAAAAACTGCAAAATTTCCTTAAAATTACCAATTAAGTGGCAGCAACCCAACAATGGGTTGTTTGATTCATCTGAAAATTTCAGGGCTGATAGATCTTGACCTAATGAACATTTTTACCCCCATGTCTATTTGCTCTAAATGCTTTAGTTTTTGAGATATAAGCCAAAAACTGCATTTGACCCCTATGTTCTATTTTAAGTAACGGCGGCCATGTTTTTTGACGGATCAAAAATCGAAACACAAATTTTGTGCAGGATAATCTAAGGAACAATCATGCTAAGTTTCATCCAAATCCATTCAGTAGTTTCAGAGGAGAAGATGTTTGAAAAATTGTTAACGACGACGACGGACGCCAAGTGATGAGAAAAGCTCACATTTCCTTTTAGGAAAGGTGAGCTAAAAATGGATAAAACTTAAAATTAATAGGTTTAAAAATGTCCACTTGTTAAAAGATAAAATATGTGATAAGTTTTATTTATAGTCAGTGACGATAAAAGGTTAACTATCAAACGAGGTTCTTCTTTAGGTGTTTCATTAAAATCTAAAAACTTAATATCTGACTCAAAAGAAGGGCTTCAGAAGAGACTTGATACTGTGTGCACATTCTGCAAAGATTGGTGTATGGAAATAAATGTGAAGAAAACAAAGATTATTATATTCAATAGGAGTGGTAGACTCCTTAATGAAGATTTCAATGTAGGAAATAATTCTATTGAATGTGTTTAACAATACAAATATCTTGGCATAGTCATCCAAAATACTGGAAACTTTAATGAAGCCAGGAAACAATTATTCCAAAAAGGTCAAAAGGCCAGTTTTAAACTTTATAAAGATTTGAAGTCATCAAATCCTCCTATTAAAACTCTTTTGCATTTATTTGATCACTGTATACAGCCAATTGTAACTTATGGTTGTGAAAATTGGGGTGTTATTAACATTACTCCTAAAAGGAAAAATTTATCCCTTTATGACATATATAAAGATTGGGAGTTTGAGAGCTAAATTTAAAATTTTGTAAGTATATTATTGGTGTTACAAAGATGTGCACAAATGTAGCAGTCTTGTTTGAACTGGGTAGATATCCTCTTTATATAAATTTGCTAACAAATATGTTTATGTATTGGCATAGACTAGAGAATTCTCCATCTGATTTATTGAAAAGTGCCTATGCTGAGTTAAAAATGATTGAGAGTAAAGCTCAAACTAGCTCCAATAATTCATGGCTCTCTTATATCATTTTCTACAGTGAAAAATTGGGTATTGACTTAAATATATGTAAAAATCTAGAAAAAATAAAATTTAAAAATTTACTGAAAAAACAGCTCAAATTAAATTTTCAAATTGATTGGGAGAAAATTTTGAGATTTTTATTTACAGAATCAAGGCAAATTGGACACTTATTTTTCATTCAAAAGGTCATTTGACTATGAAAATTATTTAGATTTAAAGCACCCATAAAAACATTTGTTAACAAAATACAGACTCAGCAACCAAAGAATAGAAACTGGCAGACATGAACGAATTACCAATGTATGTGGTAAATATGAAATATTACCTCGACATGAGAGAATATGTTTATATTGTAATTCAAACTGTATTGAAAATGAAATGCACTTTCTTCTGGAATGCCCTCTTTACAATAACCTCAGAAGAGATATGACTGATTATATCAAAAAATACCCCAGTTTAGATAATTTAAACAGAAAAGATTTTTTTCATGGATCATGATTAATGAAGATAGGAGATTTTTATCTATTTTATGTGCATACCTTGATAAAGGCCTGCAGATTAGAAAATCAGAAAATTAGTTATAATTTATAATAACTTAAATACTCTAATAGATATCAAAATGATCTCCCCTTGACCACTGATCCTTTAATTTCCTTATGCATTTGAATTATTATTTTATGTTTCTTTAATCACTCTGTAATGTTTATGTCATGTTGTAACTAATGTTATGCTCATAATGGCCCTTTAATTTGGAAAATAAAAAATATTGTATTGTATTGTACTTCTCTGTATAGGGAAGAAAAAAAGAATTTCAAAATCCCTCCCCCCTAAAACAAGCTACGCATATAGACTTTCAAGATTCAAAACCTATATACATATGAAACCACCTTTCGTTTTCTTTACAACATGCCATTGACAAAATTATTTGTAATGGGGAAATCCAACATGTTTCGCTTTAGTTTAGAAAACGAAAGTAAACAATGCAGATATTACCGGAAGTAATTTCGTATTTATCTCCCTTGTTGTAACATGTTAAGAAAAGACAGGCTAAAGCTTTGAAAGATACATTATTCAAATGCCTCTCCCACAAGCTCTTTTAGCTCGACTTCAAAAGCGAGGAATTGTTAAAGATGAGCAAAAATCAGGTTAATATTATTTGATTGAAAATAAGTTGCAAAGTCACTTAGTCGAAAAGGTTTTATTTACTTTAAAAACATTTGTGACTACAGGATATTTATATATATAACACAATTTCTCAACCCTCAGGTAGCTGTGCTTTAGCCTAGGTTAAGGTGTTTTAGGGGTGTAGTGACCACAGCACAGGGGCTGCTCTGGCTCCCAAAAAGTTGGAGCCAGAAAATTCGCTAGCTAGTATATTTTGTCACCAGTTTTAAAAACTTAGAGCAAAATTTAGAGCCAACAAGTCTTTATTCTTCTACCATAATTTATACTATGTTCAATTCATTTCTGATGCACTCAGCATGCACTTTACATCATTTAACATGTTAAACTAAGTACAAAATGAAGTAAGTTATTGCATAGGGTTAATATACATTCTACAAAACAACATATGGTGTTTTGTTTTCTTTGTCAGTATTTCATGTGTAGATGAATATAAAATGCTTACGGTTGTATATATGCTACAGAATAAATGTATTTACACTTTTGGTATTTAGCTGTATTTTGCCTCCGAACATTTGCAGAATGACCTTAGATCTACATGTGATCTACTCCGAATCACCTTTTCACGTCAAGCAACAATTACTTTTTATTTGTGACGTCAAATGTTTTGAATTATGATGTTAAAGTTTACGGGAAACGGTGTGATTTTACGTAATGGCGTACAAATTTGCATGCAGGTGTAAATACGTCTATACTATAGAGAAAATATTTTTAAATTAAAAAATTAAGAATAGAAAAAAAATGGGTAATTAAATGAAGAAAACAGAAATAGAGGTGTTTAGATTTACAGAATAGTAAAATTTGTACAAATGTATTAAAAATTAAGAATACAGAAAAAGATGACCAAGGCACGCTGTAACCCACCTGCTACTAAGACCCTCTTTAACTCTTACCAAAACTGAAAATACCTAAGCATATAAATTCTAAAGCCAGATGTATGTAGACATATCTTATACTTGTCTTAAGTAGGTATCTCAATGCTAGGAAAAAGTAAAATTGGAGTTATCTTTCATTATTCGGGTGTGCTCCTTCTTTGGAGTAATACAGTTTTGTAAGTATACCAAAATAAGGTGAATTCTGTGGATTCACTATTATTCGTTGGATACCAATTTTCGTGGATTTCGGGGGGACAGGTGAACCATGAAATTAAATGTTCAATGAATAACAAATTTTCTATAGACTTGTATGCAGACCTCGGCAAAACCATGAATTAAATATCAACGATTATGTAAGTTTTCCTTAATTCATGAAAATGAATACCCACGAAAATTAATGAATCCACAGTATATGTTTTCCAATATTATTTATAATTTATCTTGTTGATCCACATATGTTCTTATTAAATGTACTAGGGTGGTAATGCCCTTTACCGTCAGGCCTCAAATGGTCATTTTGGCTACCGTTAGCATCAAATTGGTTAAAATTTTACTTTGATTCGTCAAAATATTCTTATCATGATTCCTCAGATGTCTCAAATAGTTATTGTTACTGTTATTTAATAAAAAAGAAAAATGTATTTCGTAAAATTCAGCTGATTTTTTTATCGTCTAAAAGAAAGTGTACATTTTATGGTCATGTACTAAAAATTACAGTTAACGTTATTTGGCAAGAATTTTTACCTTTATACATCATGAATGTACATGTACCCCCATTACTACCTTCATGTACTCATTCTAGATTTTTTTCATTTTTAAGCTGATGAAGTTGAGGAAGTTTTTGCAGAAGATTATGATGACCCTGTGAAAGAAGCAGAATATGCAAAGCCAGCAGACATTCCTGAACCTCAATCAGAAGAGGAGGAGGAAGAGGAAGACGGACCTCTCATCCATCACATCCCAGCATGCCCTAATAGATCTAATAAATACCACACATGTGTCGATTACTGCAAGGAAAAGTGGGGGATGAAAGAATTCCAGAAAGACTCAGATATGATAAGAAAACGAGACAGAATGTTAGGGAAATATCCATTACCAGATGGTTGGTTAGAAGTTGCTGATCCTGAAACGTAAGAAAACAGTTGTTAAAAACTACATATGCATTTACATGTACATTTACATGTATTAATATTTGTATCAGTCAGGAGGAAAACAAATGAAACTGTACATTTTATTAAAATTTCACCACAAGATTGTGATTTTTAACAAATACTGAATTCAAGCCAATATGCCAAGAACACTTCAATGCTTGGTTCACATATATATAGTAAAATTCCATGAAATAAGTACTGCTCCAATAATATGAATGAATCATCTACAATGTACCATGAGTAGCCTTTTAAGGCAAACAAAGAATTATCATTTTTGTTTATTTTACTTATAGAATAACAATATTTTCCTCCACATCTGATAAATTTGTCAAGATTTTTAGTGTCTGTACTGTAATGGTTACCGGTATACCTTCAGTTACCTATCTCTCTTGAGCAACTCTTCAGTTTCCTTGAGAATTCAATTATGATATAATAATATGAATTTTCCTTTCAGAAATAGATACTATTACTGGAACTTGGTAACAGATCAGGTGTCATGGCTGTCACCCGTACATCCTTCTGCACAAATAACCTTATCAGCTGACAAAATACAAGGTAATTATGACTCTTGATAAAAAATGAACTAGGTAACTAACTGCCTTTCTTACAATGCTGCATGGCAATTAATTACTCTTTTCCACTACAATTGAATTATCTCCCTTTAATAGCTGAAAAGATTTCATATATAAAAATTTAAGTACATTTGTACTTGTATGGTTGCCAATGAGACAAATTAAAAAAAAAAGAACCAATAAGAATAAAATTTGATATGCATCTACTAGTATGTCCCTTTATCAGCTTAAAGATGTCATAAGATGACTAAACATGAGATTACTACCTTCTTAATGAAGAAGATTAAGTTGAAAAAGTACATGATAATATTTTTTAAAACTGTATTAAATAGTGATCTCTTCCTATCTACACATGTGCTTTGGGGACTTATTTTCATTTAAATCTCTGTTGTTTAACTGTTTTATATATTTTTTGGCAATTTTAAATTATTGGATTCATTTTAGATTAAAATACCACAATTTTTTGTATGTTTTAGCAATATTTGGAGATTCAGCTATAGTGAGTAGCCATGAAGATGATTTTCATCTTAGTGATGACGAAGAGATGGATGTCAATGATTCAGAGAGTTCACCTGTAGGTTTTTTTTTTGTAGTTTATGAATTAGTTTCTTAAAACATTTCTGGCCCACGAAAATTTTCTTGTAGGTTTGATATACTTTCTGGTTTTAAACAAATATATATATATTCTGTCTTGTTGTATGAAACGCTTATGATTTATCATAAATTTGGCTGTTGGTTTTATCTTTTGAATATTTCACATTTTGCCTTTTATGGCTGACTTTAGAGAACTGGTTTTGCTCAATATGCAAGTCTGTACGGTGACCTACATTTTTGTATAGTTGCAATTACATCCTTTTTTTATGGTGGGTTGTTATCTCATTTATACAGCAGTCCTTTATTTTTATTGTTTGAATTTGAAATCATGGACAAAAGTCTGCATTTTAGGCTTGAGTAAAATTTTGTGTTTGAAGTAAATTTCTTCAAAATCTAATACAGAATACAGTACCCGGTTGTCATTACTTCACTATTTATCTTCAGAAATTTTGCTGAATGTTTGCAGTAAAGTTTTATCTTTGGTAGAATTTATTGTTTTTATCATCAGTGCATTCATTTATTGTAGACACTTCATATTTTCTCCCTTATTACATTTATTAGTTTTTTCAGCTTCAGTACCTATATAATAAAGGAAATCTTATGACCAAATTTAATAAAAATCATGGCCGTATGACAATTTTTTCTTTGTTTAGCAATATTTTTAACTCACAAATATCAACAAGATTTTATATACATTTCAAATGTTCATATAACTTTTACAGAGTAGTAGTTCATCCAGTGACTCTGATTCTGATGAAGAGTTTGAGAGAAAGCGTCAGCGTACAGATACTAATAGACAAGATGACAAGAGAGGTGGAAGGGGAGGGGGTGGGGGTGGTGGTAGAGGAGGAGCTGCTAGGGGTGGCGGTGGTAGGGGTGGGAGAAGGAATCAAAATAAAAAGGAAGAACTGGATCCAATGGACCCTGCATCTTATTCTGAAGTATCAAGGTATATTTAAATTTCTTTTGGAGTCTTCTTTGTCTCGTCAATCAAAAGATCAAAACCTCATATACAAATCTAATCAGTTAAGAAAATCAGATCTACAGGGAAAGTTGACAATAAAAAAGTCCTATAAATATGGCTGGACAGTTAAGGTGGTACACAACACTGTCACTAAAATTAATTTGGCTCGTTTAATTTTCATAAAATTTTGTCGAAGTATTTACTTTGACACTTTAACAAAAATATAAAAATTAATTTTTTTTTTAACCAACCGTTTTCCAGAAAAAATACACTGGTTATATAGCAATTTGACAAACACCAATTTTGATCATTGAGAAGCTTGATATTCCTTTTACAACACAATGTAATTAAAACGTTTAGCTGACTTTACAGAGTTATCTCCCTGTAGTGTTAAGTACCACCTTTAGTGTTATGTTTATGATAAATGGTTACAGAAGAATTAGATATTGAGTTACAACTAGTTATGGAAGAAGATAGTAGTAACCATACATTAAGGGATTGGAACATTCTACTCATTTTAGTACTTGTACCTTTGAGAATGAAATGAAAGAGGTGGTGCATATAACAAAACCATAGGAAACATAAGGAAACAAAAAAAAATCACAAATTCATACCTCAGCTCTGCAATTTCTCGCATATTATGCTGTGAGTAACCACAAATATAAATCAGTTGTTAATTAAAAATGTGTAAAATAGCATTGTGTAACAACATATGCTTTAAATGCTTTGAAATTCACTCAGTTGGTAGCAATTTCTTTTATTAATCAGTGGTCCCATATTTGTATCCACAACTGCTCCTGAACTGTCGCCGTCTTTCTGCATCATCAGCCATTGTCGTCTGCTAACTTTTACAAAGATCATATCTAAAACTACTAGGCCTAATGTAACCAAACTTGGCCACAATAATCAATGGGGTATCTAGTTTTAAAAGTGTTTGACCACCCAACCTGCTGACAAACATGGTTGACATGGCTAAAAATAAGAAATTAGGAGTAAAAAGCAACTTTTAACTTAAAAACTGCTGTAGAAAAAGAATTTTTTTACAAGTAAGCCATCATAAATCTTATATCCTCTCATTTTCCAAGGTATTGCCCTTTAATCATAATATTTAATTTTTGTTTTTGGTTTTTCGTCTATTATCTTGAAAACTATGATAGATAGATAGGAACTTTAAAAGGGAAAACAATCAGCAGAATAAGATATACTAATACATCAACATGACATAAATTGTCAGTTAGCTCTTAATAGTTATTCCTCTGTTATGATGATTTTTACCCTGAAAAAAGTGTCCATCGATGAAGATGCAGGTGAGAGACACAGACACTTTAGAGCCTTTAGTTTTAGAAGTTAACTTAAGCATATTATGTGGTTGGAGTTAATTTCTTGTTATTTTTGTCAATGCATAATTCAGTGTCATTTTATTATTTCAGGGGCTCTTGGTCATCTGGACTAGATAGAGGCAATGAAGCCAAGACAGGAGCAGACACCACAGCTTCTGGACCTTTATTCCAACAGAGACCATATCCTAGTCCTGGTGAAATCATGCGACGGAACCAGGCAAACAAAAAGTGACAAGACTTTTCAGCAATAAGTCAATCAACTGGACATTATAAATGTGTTTGAATGTTCTCTGAATAAACACTATTGACAACGTTTAAAAACCTGTTCAAGTTCCTGCACCTGGGTCAGCAATAGGTGTTTTAAGTGTTACAGTCTAATAGCTGATACATATTCAAATACAGTGAACAGCTTTTTCATTACATATTCATTATTCATCTATGTTTTCATAACATATTCATTATTCAACAATGTTTTCATTACATATGCATTGTTCATGAATATTTTCTTTACATATTCATTAGTCATCAATGTTTCCAGTAAAATGTTTTTAAAAGTCAGTACATTCAATATTCAATTTTTGGGCCAAATATGTGCATTGAAAAACGCTTCACACTACTGTTATTTATGTGTTTATATATCTCATTCATTTATCAATTGCCCTGATGGTGTTCAAGCTATCAAAGTTTGACGGTATACACTATACATGTGTCAACCTATTTTCTTGCATATTGTGTTAAATTCAAGTGACCTACCTAGCTTACTACATGGTTTTGCTCATTGTTGAAGGGCATAGGGTGATCATCAGTTGTTCACTTCTATGCCATTTTGTCTCTGGTGGAGAGTTGGCTCATTGTCATTCATACCACATCTTAATTTTATGCCCCACCTACAATAGAAGAGGGGCAATATGTTTTCTGGTCTGTGTGTCCGTCTGTGCGTCCGTTCGCTTCTGGTTAAAGTTTTTGGTCAAGGTAGTTTTTGAAGAAGTTGAAGTCCAATCAACTTGAAATTTAGTACATATGTTCCCCATGATGTGATCTTTCTAATTTTAATGCCAAATTATAATTATACTTTTGACCTCAATTTCATGGTCCACTGAACAAAGAAAATGATAGTGCAAAGTTCAGGTTAAAGTTTTTGGTCAAGGTAGTTTTTGATGAAGTTAAAGTTTCATCAACTTGAAACTTAGTACACATGTTCCCTATGATATGATCTTTCTAATTTTAATTCCAAATTAAAAAGTTTTGACCCTTATTTCACGGTCCACTGAACATAGAAAATGATAGTGCGAGTGGGGCATTCGTGTACTATGGACACATTCTTGTTATATTTATATGATATAGGTTTTGCATGAGCAATTCATATTGTTTAAAATAGCACCTGATAAGATTAGAATAGAAATTGACCACTTGCTAAAACATATGTCAACACATGTATGGTTTGAGCTGTAGATAATACCATGCATTTGACTCATATGGCATAATGAAAATAAACACTAATATGGAATGTATATAGTTTATTTTGTCACCAGGAAAACATGTAAAATATGTATATAATAATAAAATAATGAAAAATAACATTTGCTTTTACTGAATAACAATATAAAAATACTCTCAAAAAACATTCACACCACTATTAAAGCATTGCATCTTATTTAAGCATTTTTTCATCAAATTTAAATTTTCATTTTTGTAATCTGACACCATGCAGAGCACAATAAAAATCCATTCTTACAAACATAAATGGTAAACCTCATATATCTTTTTTTACATTTTTTGGAATTTTGGGGATTTTTCTGAGAAAAAAATAAACTTAAGCATAAAATTATTTGTATGTACTGTAAAATTACAATAAAACCCTATATTTTATTTTCTTATAGAACGTACCAAAAAAAAAAAATGAACTGTTGAGTAAATATTACAATACCATGAATAACTTCTTATAACATAAAATCTTGTGGATGAAAATGATCAAACTCTGAGGAAAGCCTCTTTTAAAGGAAATTCTGTTACATGTAATTTAACATTATATATACAACTCAATAATCTTTGAAACCACTGGAGAACAAGCATCATTTTCCTAGCCTGTTGCAGACATTTTATCACAGAAAATTGAGTCAGGTTGATTATAATGGAAAGATTCTATTATTTATTAAATAATTGAATGCTTCTTTTAGTAATTTCACTGGGATGAAAAGGTGTTGACTGATACATTTTGTATGAAGCTTGGAAGCACATTTTTGTTTTACCATATAAGCTCTCAAGAAAAACATGGTGTTATACATCTTTTTCATTAGCACATCTCTTTAAAATATCAATACAAGTGTAATGTTCCTGAGAACTTTTAATAAATTAAAACAAATCATAAAAAAAATGTAATAAAAAGCTATAAGATGGCTTTAAAAACATAATGCATGATTGCTTTTTTTGTTCTATATGTATCCAAATGATGTAGTATACACTTTAAACATTTAGAAAATATATTAATCTCCAACAAATTCGCAAAATTTATAACATCTTCAATACCCTTGTCCATCCTGGAAACTGTCCACAAGTCACAAACCCAGTAGCCAAGTTGCCACTTATTCAATGCATACATGAGTGCAGGCAGAACATACATATTTTTTTTTTTATTTCCATATTGCTTCAGTAAAATAAGATAAAAGAATGATTGAGGCTGTTTTTGAGGTTTAAACAACCTATTTTAAACATGGACAAGTTTAGATGCACCAAAAAATCTTGATATTTGATTGGTATAAACATTGGTATTAGTTATTAAAAAACATAGTTCCTTTAACATTATTACTTTTGGACTTCAAATTCCTATGAAATGATATTGAAGAACATTCACTTTATATGTTTGACTTAAAAATTTAAAAGTAAAAATAAACAATTTTGCTGTCTCAAATCGAAAAAAAATTAGATAATATGCAAAGTTTTCTCTGGACTGGTTCCACAGTGGACAGGACCATAAAGTTAATGTATGGATTGACAGTCTGGTATAAAAGTATAAGTTTATGTAGTAAAAACAACCTTGACACCAAAAGCAAAATATAAAACGTTTTTTGTTATCCAGTGTATCACAGCAGTAGTATCTACCATTCAATCCTGAGTGTCCTCCAATAGCTACAGGTAGGCATGAAAATAAAAGTTCAGTTAGATAGATATAAAAAGATGTTGTATGAGTGCCAATGAGACAACTCTCCATTCAATTACATGTATTTTTACCATCTTGCTTTATTATTCAGACACGTTAAGAAATTGGGATATAGATAATGATGCACTTTCCTTAAATATTTTTATCTGCTCATTTTTGGTTATTAAGGAAACAGTTTGACTGATAATTTGCATTCCCAATTTCCCCATATCTCCATTTTCTTCATGATAACATAGAAGCTTATAAGTTTGTCATTTTTATTCCATTTTGTTTCTAATTGTGTTTGAATCATGAAAAACAAGTTTAATATAATTCATGAACTGTTCTTTAAAAAATAAAGTTTTTGACCGAATAAATAATTTTTTATTATAAGAAAAATTTGAAATTGCCTGACACAGTAAATGAAAATTGTTCATTAAAACAGTAAAATTTGCATGCTGGCTAAATGTTAAGATAAAAAACACATTAAAATCAAACATTTTTGACATAAGTACAAATATTGATAGAACTTCCAATTAACAGAAAATTGATGACACCAGATTTCACATGAGTAATTTGCTACAAGGTCAAAGTCAGACATTACAATGACTACCTAAAATAATCGCTTGTTTTTGTTTGTTAAAAAACCTTACAAGATCACAATATCACCTGCCATACATTGTGCATTCAAATATATTTGTTCTCCCCCGTCTCATGTGCTCCCATATATCAAAGTTTTGTTCCAATCCATATAAGGTTCATGGGTTATAATTTGGTTAATTTGACCTTGTAAGCCATACATGTACTATCAAAATCAAAAGGGATTCTCCTTTCATAAAAATGTGACCATATATGCATAGTAAATTGCAATTCGATAAAATTTCTGATGAAATTATCTAAAAACCCCTTTTCTGAACTCTAAAGTCTATTCAAAGTCACCATGACCTTGATGTTTAACATAATTAATTAATAATCAATAAGGATCTTCTCTTCACACATGTGACATTTCCAACTGAGCTTGATATCCCATGTAAGGTTCTTGATCTATTACGCAGAAACCCTTTTCTGCATTTTATAGTAAGTTTGACCATGACCTTTCAGATATTGACATGAAAATGGGGATCTTTCTCTCACTATATTTGTCTACATATCCGAATCAGGTTGTAATCATATATAATTGAATGGTGTTTAACACCTCTGTCAACACTTGTGCTATTTCATGGCGGTAAGTTTTCATTGGTACAGGAAGCTGGAGTGCCTGGAGAAAACCACAACCTTCAGTAGGACAATAAAACCTAGTCAATTGAGATTGGAGTCAGGTACACATGCCCCTGGTCAGACAAGTCACAAAACTATACACCCTGCTATTTTGTAGCATGAGATGTCAATTTTTTTTGTTTAAAAAGAGGATAACACAGCTAGCTAGAAAACTAATATTCCCTGAGAAAGGATCTACAATTTGCTCCAAATTGAAAAATAGTAAATACCTCTTAAATCTGCACAAATTAAGTCACTTCACAAGTATACAAATTTAAAGGAAATTATGATTCATCAATCCTCTAAAAGCTCTACATTCTGTTTAATAATTTAAAACACTACAACATTTTATTCTAATCAATTAACCAAGAGGAAAACTTCATTTCAATTTTTTTTACTGTAATATTAAAATTAAATGAATATATATTTACAAATATATGGGTAAGACTTGTCATTCTTTAAATATGTATTAAAATATTGGATTTTGTGCAGGGCAGGTCTGAGAAATTCATACATGAGGACGGTGTTTATAACTGGTATGGCTAGTATGTGAAAATGGATTTGCATATATCTTAATAAAAATTACAATAAAATGTTTATTAACTGTAAATTTTTAATCTCTAAAAACCACCAATTGAGCCATTAATAAAAAAGAAGCTTAAGATCTATATAAAAACATTCAGTTCTGAATCATCCATACTTAAATTTGGTATTAAAATTGTAATCAAAAAACAAACAAGTGAAACTGCGAGCTACTGCTCACTGATGATACCCCCGCCGCAAGTGGATAATATTAATAGTGTAAAAATATGCAAGTGTTCGGTAAACAGGAAGTTGTCGAGTGATGAATCTGAAAACGCATCACACGGTATAGCTGACTTATAAAAATCCTGAAACCAAATTTCAGAAATCCTTGTATTGTAGTTCCTGAGAAAAATGTGACCAAAATTTTTAACTTGGTTATCATGTGTAAAATCATACAAGTGTTCGGTAAACAGGAAGTTGTCGAGTGATGAATCTGAAAACGCATCACACGGTATAGCTGACTTATATAAATCCTGAAACCAAATTTCAGAAATCCTTGTATTGTAGTTCCTGAGAAAAATGTGACGAAAATTTTCAACTTGGCTATCATGTGTAAAATCATACAAGTGTTTGGTAAACAGGAAGTTGTCGAGTGATGAATCTGAAAACGCATCACACGGTATAGCTGATTTATATAAATCCTGAAACCAAATTTCAGAAATCCTTGTATTGTAGTTCCTGAGAAAAATGTGACGAAAATTTTCAACTTGGCTATCATGTGTAAAATCATACAAGTGTTCGGTAAACAGGAAGTTGTCGAGTGATGAATCTGAAAACGCATCACACGGTATAGCTGACTTATATAAATCCTGAAACCAAATTTCAGAAATCCTTGTATTGTAGTTCCTAAGAAAAATGTTACCAAAATTTTCAACTTGGCTATCATGTGTAAAATCATACAAGTGTTCGGTAAACAGGAAGTTGTTGAGTGATGAATCTGAAAACGCATCACACGGTATAGCTGACTTATATAAATCCTGAAACCAAATTTCAGAAATCCTTGTATTGTAGTTCCTGAGAAAAATGTGACGAAAATTTTCAACTTGGCTATCATGTGTAAAATCATACAAGTGTTCGGTAAACAGGAAGTTGTCAAGTGATGAATCTGAAAACGCATCACACGGTATGGCTGACATATATAAATGTTGATACCAAATTACAGAAAGGGTGGATGTGTAGTTCCTGAGAAAAATGTGACGAAAGTTTCATGGGACGGACTGACTGACGGACGGACGGACTGACAGACAGAGGTAAATCAGTATACCCCCCCTTTTTTAAAGCGGGGGTATAAAAATCATATTAATAAAAAATTCCATAAAAGCACCTCTATTATTAAAATTATCATACAATATCAATAGCTATGTGCAAACAAGTGAAAAGGATGATCTTTGGCCATGCATATGTATCAGAAGCAAAGAAAGCATATTTCTGCAATGTACAGGGACAAAATGGTGGAAAATATCCTCACATGTTATTTTTTCTTTGTTAGATCTTTATAGCAGTGTTCACAAACTCTTTGAAGCTTCTTTGAGTTAGCTAATAGAGCCTCTTTAGAGGAACAGTCATTACAAAATATATTGCCACACTGTCTACAGTGATGCTGTGAAAAAATACAAGTTAAAATTACAAAGTATAACAACACGAATACAATTTAATAATTGGTAGGCACTTCTGTCTACATACATGAACTGACTTCAGAGCTCTACAAAAAAAAAAAAATTAGATTGGGAGAAATGGTCTGATTTCAAACAAAATTTTCAAGAAATGTTTCTTTTATTTTTCCATAAATAAATGTCTGTTATTATTGATCTCCATATAAGAAGTATTTCTAGACTTCTTTATAGCACCAATATGATGTACCATCATTTCTTTCATCCAATGAACAATAAGCCTTGGAGATATATATATAAAAAAAAATGCACACAAATTTCTATCCATTGAATTAAAGTTCTTCTGGGTTCATCCCATCACTAAATATCCCAGGTTATAGTCTAATCCTTTTTCAGGTTTAAAGCTGCTCTTAAATTGAATATACTATCTAAAATACCATTTCACAAAGTATTACATGAATTTTTATGTAACTGCTTAAAATGTACACAATTTATGACTACTTTGTGAAACAATTACTAAACCTATTCAATGAGGGAGTAGACATAGGAAGATATTGGCCCCACCCTCCCCACTCTTCTATTTGTTTCTACCTTTTTTAATCATTCTAATCTCCCTACCCTTACCTTGTCTACTCCCCCATTAAATGCTCACAGTTATATATGTACATGTATACTAAAAATATTCATTATAATGTTTTACAATAAGCAGTGGCACAACCTGAGTGTATAATTTGAGAATATAAATATTGAGGATATAATTAAAAAAAATAAAATCATCTTTTATTTAATTCAGCAAAACAATTGTCACAGACACGAACAGGTTTCTTCGATGAGGGCACTTTGTTTTCCCTAGACGAACAATCATTACAAAATATAAGTCCACAATTTCGACAGTGATGCTGAAATAATAAAGTGGAAAATGTTAAATCTGTTTCGCAAACATACTACTCACCTTCGTATTTCTTTTCCAGTCATCATTTTCTAGGTATATCATTATTATTATTCAAAGCTGGATCCTCTTACCCGAGATAACTTTAAATTTTGTCCTTTTGGCCCTGGTTCACTAAGAGCAAATTTTCAATTTCAAATTTTTTAGCAAGGAACTCATAATTTTGCAAAACATGAAACTAACATTGATATTAAACTTAAGCAGTCCCTTAATATCAGAATTTACTCATGCATAGCAAGCAGGTATACTAAGGCACATCTCTTAATTTACGTTTACATAGAATTCAAAATATAAACTTTAACATACATATCTAATATCAAACAAAGTCTAGGACAAAGTCAGAGCAACATCCCTTTTATTTAGAATATCTCACTGAAGCACATAATATTATTCATGCAAGTTTAAATGACCCAACAATATCCTAAATGTATATCATAGAGAACCGAAGATAAACCATTAATGTTGTATTAGCTTCATCCCACTTTACAAAGATTTCAGAGACATTCAAATTTTTGAAGCAAAAAGAAAATAGGCCACTGACTGAGATCATACCAACACTCAATTTTCAAATTACTGAACTTGGTTTCCAATAATAGAATTTTGGAAAAGGGAAACAACTCGTTAGACTGTTATCTACCAATGCAAACCTTACCAGAAGCATTTTTTTAATGTATGTAAGATGAAAAAAAATCATTCTATAACCACTTATTTATTGTTATTTACATTTGCACTAAAAGTCTTAATTATTTTTAGATCTCACACAATATAGCCCTTCAAGTGCTACTTGTAAAGGCATTGGCTAGATTTCATCTAGAAGTTGTTTCCCCTGGCTTTTGTTTACAATTTGCCATTTCAGAATCTAATGCATTCTGGGTAATATTTTTAAAAGCATACACCAAAACGTGATTGGTTCAAACCGTTCTAAACAATGGAAATTCATCCAATGACGTAACGTTATTTTCATTTTGGTGTACGAACAATGAGATTTCCCACAGTCCTTAAGATTCTGAAAAGGCGAATTGGAAGTAAAGTCAGTAATAAGAAAATAGACTATTGCATTGTACACAGGTAAATTAGCAAATTACTCCACTTCAAATATGATGTTGACAAATAAATAAGCTAATCAGATATTTGTGCTAAATATTACCTAAAACCTGTATTATCTGCCAATCTTGACCTGGCACTAATCTCTCTTAATTATTAGACAGTTTCAAACTTTTACTCAAGAAAATAGTAAATGAACTTTTAAGTTATACTGGGGTTTTTTTCTCACCTTCCTGATAGTAACAGAGAAATTTTTAGAACAAGCCATGCACTCCTTGCATTCACTGTCATCTGCCCATTTTCTACTCTGTACTTTTGTGGTTGTTATCTGAAAGAAAGTTACAGCATTTTAGATCACATTAATGATTTGTGCATTTATTAGATGATGTGAAAAATTATCTGAAAAAAACTTATTGTTGGTTCATATTCCACCGGTTACCTTCTAATGAAATTTGTAATTCTTTTGGATGTTATTCTGTATAAAATGAATTGCAATTACTTCTCTGTTCATGCATTACATTTATTGAGTATGACGTGGATATTTCAGCTTACCCTGTATTCATGACAACTCCTAGCAGGACAATGTCAAGGCAATCATTAAAATATTTCATCAATGAACTTCAACAAGGTTGCAGATAAAAGCAGACACAATTTTAATAGATGGATAACCATATAGGGGTTTCAATCAAGGATTAGCAAAACTAAATACTTTTGCATATATTATTTTCAGTTTATTCAAAACTACAACTGACACAATTAAAAATACATAAATATGTACTTAGAGCATGCAAGTTTAAATCTGATAAGCAGAGATTCCAAATTATTGAGGACACAGCTTCCATTAGTGGAACACGGTAATACAAGCAATCAACAATTAACATTCAGACAGTCCTTAATAAACAAAGGACTATGTTGGATGGACAAGTTCTAAATCACGATCTACTCAAATCAGTGGTCAGTAAGGCCCTAATAATTACAGTAATTATGACAGGGAATTCTTTCAGCAAATATTTTTAGTCACTCTCCTTTTCAAAAAATAAATACATGATCAGAGTGATGAATAATTGTAGCTATGCTTTGAATTTGAACTTCTTTGAGAGAAGTACTGGTTCGTGACCATTAAGAATCCAAGAACATTAATTAGCATGTAATATTCACATTTGGTAATATTATGTAAGTTTCTGCATCATTGGATCTTTATGATTCAAATATTCCAGTAATCAAACTTGATTATAACAGATATAAGAAAATGAGTTATGAGTGCCAATGAGACAACTCTCCATCCAAGTCACAATTTGTAAAAGTAAAACATTATAGGTCAAAGTACTGTCTTCAACTAAAGCTTGAATTTATTTTATGTTCAAGAAAGAAATACTTCTCATCATTTTTATACATAGCTATAAAATGGTGCTAATCAGAAGTCTATATTCTCAGCAAGGAAAATAATAAGCTTTAAATTACAGAGCCTTGAATTAAAAAAATAGATATAATGAAATTATCTGTCTGAAAGATATGAGGTTTCAATCTCTAGTCATTAATCCATAAGAAGAAAGTGTACCATATTTCTCAACTAAAATCTATGCTTTTGTTTACTTTACAAAATTGAAAAATTAAAATCCAATATCCTTTCAATTGATTTTTATCTGTTATAACAATATGTGAAATGAATTGTACATAAATAATTATATTAAAGTAATTATGACTTAAATATCAAAAGGTTTTCAAAATATTTTTCTTCTTCAAAGGTAAAGATCATTTAAACTCCCCAGATTTTCCATTTCAACAATGACAATTAAGATTGGTCTATTATTATGACAATAACAAACACACAAGTGCAATTTATTATTCATATTCTGCATAAGGATAAATTATATTACTGTACTATTTCAACTTATGTATTTAAACCTTGAGGATTACTTACATTAAGCACCCTCCTGTTATTCTAATCAGGACAAGGTTTAAAT
Organism: Mytilus galloprovincialis; assembly: GCF_965363235.1. Taxonomy (NCBI): domain Eukaryota; kingdom Metazoa; phylum Mollusca; class Bivalvia; order Mytilida; family Mytilidae; genus Mytilus; species Mytilus galloprovincialis. Next base: position 49,168,925 of record NC_134838.1, read on the forward strand.
GTTTGTTTAAGGAGAAAAAAATCTATGTATCTGAATAAGAAACACTTGGAGATGAGGTACATTTCAATTCAACAGCAAACCAACAAAAAATTTACTTACAGAATGGACCAAAACTAAGGAGCAAAAAGGTCATACTAGCTGAAGTGTTATGTGACAACCCATAAAAAAACCACTAAAAAAACAACACACACTTTCACCTACTTTAGAGTGGACCAAAATAGTTTGAGGGGAAAGCTTTGGGATGAACAAACTAACAGAAATTTTGCCTCTATTGATAACTTTTCCAAAAATCACTGCATTCTTGTGTTATCGTCATACATGTTATACAAACAAAAAAATTTATCTGTTTATTTTGAAATCTAAACAGAAATAACACTCAAAATATCAGTTTCATAACTTTGATAAAATAGGACCAAAAAGGAATCTAAGATATATCGTCCATGATCCCTTTAAAATCAACAAGCATTAGAAAATAATACAAACAACAATTATCCTTGCATTGTCCCCCCTCCCCCCCCCCCCCCTCAGGGTTCATAATAATCTATAAGGATATTAGTGACTTTCTAAATAAATTTCCTTGGCCTAATATGCTTACATTTTCAAATCCATAATACTTTCACCAAATGTCTATTAGTTCAATCTGGATTTAAAGTCTCTAAGGGAAGGTTAAAACTAATTTACTTAAAGGGTCAAACTTTTGTGCTGATGTTTTTGTGTAAGTATATATAACAAATGATAGAGATTTAACACACTGCAGAAAGCTCTAGACAAGTTCATAATGCAGAAAATTTTCACACAATTTTTTTAAGTTTCTTGGACATATTTTCTGTGAAAAATTGTTTATTTTGTGTGTTGGTGAATATTCATATGAAAGAAAATAAGACTAGAACATAATACTTGGATTTGTTTTTCTTTTTTCAATTCTGATAAGGCGTAAATATTTTGGAATAAAAATGGAGGTTTGCGTTTTGTATTTGTATATGTAAATGGAACTATTTGAAAACACCAAAAATTTTCCAAAAGAGAATGTTGATTATCTTAAATATAGGTTGTTATTCTCAAGAACTCCATTAAATGGTCCACCGGGAAAACTTTATAAACCAACTAGTGTGCTATCATTACCATCACAACAGGAACAATATATATCTCAATCACACTTTCCTGCCATTTCTCAACAGATCAATTTAACATCAGGGAACCAGTCTCAAAGAGAAACACAGTCTGCGCCAAAAAATATAGAAAATAGAGTACGAGATAGCACAGAACTAGAATCAGAAAACGAAGAAGAGAACCAGCAAATGAGTCACTCAGCTAATAAAGGGAGTAGAAAACTTGAATTGTCTGCAGCACCCTACAGGGTCAACCAGACAATCATGTACAGATCTCCACCACCGTCACGGCATCACAGAAATTGTGTTCCTAAGAAACGTGAACCAAAGTCTGCAAGAAAGCAATACGAATCTAATCAAAACCAAGCAGTTCCAAATAGATCAATTGCCTTCGATTTCTGTCAAGAGGGACATGCTATTTTTTCTATGTCTACAAGACGCCATTTCCGTTCTAGAGAAAGACTATATTGTGATTTTTGTGAAAGCCTTGAATCAATAAACTGGTACTGCAGGAACTGTAACAAAAGCTTTTGTACCATGTGTAAACACACTCATCAAATGAGTCGAGGTTCATTTACAAGTTACAGGGATCTAATGGATCGTGTTTTCTATCAGAAGACAACGTTAAGACACCTGGCATGGAGAATTAATGATATCAAATATCAATATGAAAATGACAAGAAAGAAAGGATGCTGCCACCGCCAAAGAAAAAATAATGGAAGATGAAGATAGAACAATGTTAATCTACTTGATATTCTAATTTGAACTGTGCTTACTGGTATATACTTAACTTATCTATAAATCTGTAATTAATGAACCTTTATATTTGATGCTATCCTTTGTTATTCTATTAAAATATAAATTATAATTCTCCAATCTTTGAAATGACTGCCTGTGTCTGGGATATCAAAGATAACTATAATAAGCATCATCATATGCTCTAAATTCAGAAATATTTGTGTGCATTTATCTTATGTTGAAAAAGGAAAAATTTTCTTTTTGCTATACCTATTGTGTTGTAATTTTTCACAATTAAAAAGACATTGCAAAAACTTCTAGGGTTGAAGTCATAAAACTTTGCTCAGTGCTCGGAGCACAAAAATCATGCTCAAAACATGAAATCAAGCATTTTGATTGGTTGATTCTCGAGTCTGAGTACAAAAATCGTGCTCGAAAGTTTTATAACTGCAAGGCCTGAACTTACAGTACCTTCACCGGAAATTATCAATATATTTGCTTCTGTAAATTCAGAAATTATTGCATTAAATTGATAATGGAAATAGGGAATATGTCAATGAGACAACAAGTCAACTCATCCAATGAGCAGATATAACAGTCGCATTTATTATTGCGATATTTATAAGAATGGACAAGAATGCGAGCTTAATTATTGCGATTTCAGGTACATGTAAATATATTAAATTTAAAAAATTTAATTAAAGCAGCTTAATCAAAAGGAACACTTTTACTCTGTATTTGCCATCAGTCCAAAATCAATTTATGTGCTTTAGTAGCATCCTTCATGGATGTGGGCTGCAGTTAGTGTACATATTCTATATACTCAATACAAAATGGAATTTTCAATTACACCAAAACTTATTTAAATGATGACTAATTTGTCTTGCAACTTCATTTCAATTTTTTCACTTCCTAAAAAAACTTAAACATTTTAAATCAATAGTGTCTATTTTAAAAGGGTAACCCTTACTTATTTTAGTTTTAGGAATGATATTTTCAAAAAGATCTTCATAAATCAAAAAGAAAATTTACCAAATACAACAAATTATTTCGATTCTAATTATGACAATTAAGGTAATTTCTATGTCCGATGAGTATAAGGGTAAAGCAATTGTGTAGGCTCTTCCATGAACCCCTTTTTTGTTTGTAAAGAAGCAAACAGCTGGCACTGTGATTTTTTAGAAGGAGGAGTTTTTAAACAGCCAGCATGAATGATTGAAGTTGTCAATATAGGCATGTGCAAAAAAAATAATTCAATTTAGAGCATTGGTTTATCCATAAAGCGAAAGAAGAACGTCATATTCGAATTAAGAAATAATTGATGAAAGCTAACTATACTTTATCGCGTGGGCAAATATAATCACCAATATAATGCCTACCCATGTTAAAACTACAATAAAGTATAACTTGCATCAATTATTTCGATTCTGAATAGGACAATTAAGGTAATTTCTATGTCCGATAAGTACAAGTGTAAAAGTGTTTGTGTACGCTCTTCCATGAACCTCCCTTTTTTGTTTGTAAAAAAGCAAATGGCTGGCACTGTGATTTTTCAGAGGGAGGAGTTTGATCAGCCAGCATGAACGATTGTTGTATCTCAGTCAAATATGTCAATTTCAGAATGCAACACATTACAGTCATGATAAATGAATTAGTAACATCATGTGCACCATTTAAGAGTTTGAAAGTTTTTTAAAGTTAAGGAAATATATTAAGTGCATGATAATTTGATAAAATTCATTATTCTGAAGAAGTCAATATACGCATGTGCAAACAAATTTTATTGGATTTAGAGCATAGATTTGTTCACAAAGCAAAAGAAGCATGTGGTATTAGAATCAAAACTTATATGCAAGATGACCCTAGGAATCTAAAACACAACCTAGAATAAATGACCTTTGATAAAAGTCATGGCAGATCCTTCAAGCTACAATCCACATTTAAGGGCATACGATACAGTTTTGATCCCGTATTTACAAGTTGATGAAAATTTGCATATAGGCTATTTTTTACCTGATTAAATCAAATATGTATTAAAAAATTGACCTTCATGTGCTACTTTGTGAGTTAAATGAGGTCGAAATTTTGTATATTTGCTCGAAATTGGGATTTGTGGCCGTATTTTCACTTTCGAAAGAAAGACATTACTTTTTTGTTTTAAAAGATAAACACAAATTGTTTTTTGTTAAATAGTTTGTAATCTCTGTATTACAGAGGTATTCTAAAAATGTATGCATTTTTTGTTCAGAAATAACTCATATTTATCAAATGGTCATGAATTGAGAAAAAAACGTCATTTTTTTGCTGTATATTTTTCAAAATTAAAAAAATTGCACTATTTACAGTTTTATAAAACTTGGTCCACATAATCTCCCTGCAAAATGAAACAAAATGTCGTTTTAAAAAATGGGGGTCCATGCACTCATTTTCAAATTAAATCAGTTTGAATGATAAAAATTAGTCGAAAAATTCATCTTTTCCCAATATGTCACAGTTTGAAGTCACGAAAACAACATTTTACATTAGCAACGTCATTACCTCCCCTGTAACTGTATCGTATGCCCGTAAGCAATATAAGCAGTATAAAGGTAATACATAAAAAAACAAAGACACATTCAGACAGGAATAAAAAAAGGTTTAAGGCAGGTCTGTTAGATAAACATGTACCAGGAATAATTGTGTGGAAGTTGTAATATAATGAACATGAGATCTAAGTTTTAAGTGGATGAACCTAGATACCAAAATACTTTCACCTGTTATGGGATGAACAAATTTAAAAATGGACAGTCTCACATAACTACACAATGTTATGTCACTCTCAGGTAGGGCAAAAATTTATAAAACTCTGACAGCCGACTGTAGTTTTCCTATTTAACAGACTGATTTCAACTGGGAACATTATATTGACTGCCCTTACAACAATTGTAATGCATGTAATCAGTTGCATCAAATTATTAATATTTAACAGAGGTGGTATCAAAATTAGTAAACCACTCTCTACACATATTTATTGCTGAAATGCTAAGTTCAATCTTTAATAAAAAAAAATCTTAAAAATATGAAATTGAGTTTAATAAAAAAAAAAAAAGATTATAATTTGTACAATAAATGATTAAATCATATAATAAGGAAAATATTCTGTGTGAGGAACATCTGCTTTCCATGCAAATCCCAAGGTGTAAACTTAAAACATCATAATCACTAAATTCGTCCTCATACCTACTTCCAATAAAGGGAGGTTAATAAAGACTTCCTTAAGTGTTATCTTACCTCCTCATCATCTGACTACAGAAATTAAACAGACAACTGACTATACAAAATAGACAACTGACTATACAAAATAAGCTATTGACTGTACAAATTAAACTATTGACTATACAATATAGACTGCATACTATTCATGACAGACATTTAATCTAGGGTCGTGTGATATTAGATTTTCATTTAAAAAGTGACAAATGAAAGCACACTACATGGTTTACAAATGTAAGAGAGAAACTAGAGGCTCTAAAGAGCCTGTGTCGCTCACCTTGGTCTATGTGAATATTAAACAAAGGACGATTTGGTGATGGTGATGTGTTTGTAAATCTTACTTTACTGAACATTCTTGCTGCTTACAATTATCTCTATCTATAATGAACTTGGCCCAGTAGTTTCAGAGGAGAAGATTTTTGTAAAAGATAACTAAGATTTACGAAAAATGGTTCAAAATTGACTATAAAGGGCAATAACTCCTAAAGGGGTCAACTGACCATTCAGTCATGTTGACTTATTTGTAAATCTTACTTTGCTGAACATTAATGCTGTTTACAGTTTATCTCTATCTATAATAATATTCAAGATAATAACCAAAAACAGCAAAATTTCCTTAAAATTACCAATTCAGGGGCAGCAACCCAACAACAGGTTGTCCGATTCATCTGAAAATTTCAGGACAGATAGATCTTGACCTGATAATCAATTTTACTACAGTCAGATTTGCTCTAAATGCTTTGGTTTTTGAGTTATAAGCCAAAAACTGAATTTTACCCCTATGTTCTATTTTTAGCCGTGGCGGTCATCTTGCTTGGTTGACCAGATCACGCCACACATTTTTTAAACTAAATACCCCAATGATGATTGTGGCCAAGTTTGGTTTAATTTGGCCCAGTGGTTTCAGAGGAGAAGATTTTTGTAATAGATTACTAAGATTTACAAACTAGAGGCTCTCAAGAGCCTGTGTCGCTCACCTTGGTCTATGTGCATATTAAACAATGGACACAGATAAATTCATAACAAAATTGTGTTTTGATGATGGTGATGTGTTTATAGATCTTACTTTACCAAACATTCTTGTTGCTACAATTATCTCTATCTATAATGAACTTGGCCCAGTAATTACAGTGGAAAATATTTTCTAAAAATCTACAAAAATTTATGAAAAATGTAAAAAATTTACTATAAAGGGCAATAACTCCTAAAGGGGTCAACTGACCATATCAATTATCTCTATCTATAACAGTACTTTCTGTGGAAAATGTTATTGAAAATCTTCAAATTTTAACAAAATTGTTAAAAATTGACTATGAAGGGTAATAACTCCTTAGGGGGTCAATTGACTATTTTGGTCATAGTGACTTATTTTTAGTTCTTACTTTGCTGTACATTATTGCTGTTTACAGTTTATCTCTATTTATAATAATATTCAAGAAAACAAAAAAACAGCAAAATTTCCTCAAAATTACCAATTCAGGTGCAGCAACCTAACAACCGATTATCCGATTCATTTGAAAATTCCAGGGCAGATAGATCGTGACCTGATCAACAATTTTACTTCCTGTCAGATTTGCTCTTAATGCTTTGGTTTTTGAGTTATAAGCCAAAAACTGCATTTTACCCCTATGTTCTATTTTTAGCCATGGCGGCCATCTTGGTTGGTTGGCCGGATCACCAGACACATTTTTTAAACTAGATACCCCAATGATGATTATGGCCAAGTTTGGTTAAATTTTGCCCAGTAGTTTCAGAGAAGATTTTTCTAAAAGATTACTAAGATTTACGAAAAATGGTTAAAAATTGACTATAAAGGGCAATAACTCCTAAAGTGGTCAACTGACCATTTTGGTCATGTTAACTTATTTGTAGATCTTACTTTGCTGAACATTATTGTTTTTACAGTTTATCTCTATCTATAGTAATATTCAAGATAATAACCAAAAAACAGCAGTTTCCTTAAAATTACCAATTCAGGGGCAGTAACCTAACAACGGGTTGTCCGATTCATCTGAAAATTTCAGGGCAGATAGAACTTGACCTGATAATCACTTTTACCCCGATGACAGATTTGCTCTAAATGCTTTGGTTTTTGAGTTATAAGCCAAAAACTGCATTTTACCCCTATGTTCTATTTTTAGCCGTGGTGGCCATCTTGGTTGGTATGCCGGGTCACCGGACACAATTTTTAAACTAGATACCCTAATGATGATTGTGGCCAAGTTTGATTAAGTTTGTCCCAGTAGTTTCGGAGGAGAAGATTTTTCTAAAAGATTACTAAGATTTACGAAAAATTGTTAAAAATTGACTATCAAGGGCAATAACTCCTTAGGGGGTCAATTGACCATTTTGGTAATGTTGACTTATTTGTAGATCTCACTTTGCTGAACATTTTTGCTGTTTACAGTTTATCTCTATCTATAATAATATTCAAGATAATAACCAAAAACAGCAAAATTTCCTTAAAATTACCAATTTAGGGGCAGCAACCTAACAATGGGTTGTCTGATTCATCTGAAAATTTCAGGGCAGATAGATCTTGACCTGATAAACACTTTTACCCTTTGTCAGAATTGCTCTAAATGCTTTGGTTTTTGAGTTATATGCCAAAAACTGCATTTTACCCCTATGTTCTATTTTTAGCCATGGCGGCCATCTTGGTTGGTATGCCGGGTCACCGGACACAATTTTTTAACTAGATGCCCCAATGATGATTGTGACCAAGTTTGGTTAAAATTGGCCCAGTTGTTTCAGAGGAGAAGATTTTTGTAAAAGTTAACGACGGACGACGACGGACGACAGACGCCGGACGCCGGACGCCGGACGCCAAGTGATGAGAAAAGCTCACTTGGCCCTTCGGGCCAGGTGAGCTAAAAAGTTATTAATAAAAGCATAATATACATTGTTAGTGTTCAAAAGTAATGAAAGAACAGTTACGAGAGTAGTAAAATTACTAGTTTGAAACATCTTTTTTGTGTAAGATTACAAAAAGCTATGTACTTGATAAATAAAGCTACACAGAAAAAAATAGAGTTAAATAGAAATTATGTGATAAATACAAAACATTTGTAACAAACCTGCAAAGACTGATTTTCTCTTCCAAGTTCTTGAAGTGCTGACTGTGTATCATCTAATTTTCTTCGTAATGCCACTGACTTTTCTCGTAAACTTTCACATTCACCCTCACTTGTAAGGCACCTTCAATACAAAATATTTAGTTATTCCACGAAAGATAGTTTACAGAGTCTAACCTGCTTTTAGCAGAAGAAGTTAACAGCAAGCTATTGGATTAAGAAGGTATAGTTGAAAGAATATCCCTTACTTAAAAAACTTACATGATAAAAAAGTTAACTAGTTTACATAAAAACAACTTCAAATTCAGTGAAGCAAATCTTACCAGTAAGGACTATAAATCTAAAAATGAGACATGGAAGGAATGTAACAGCTTTCCATGTTATATAAAATGTTGTCAAAAGTTGACATAGCAAGTAATCTGAAAATTTGTACAGTATAAAACTTCAGACATGGCCAAGCACATTGGGCTTCAATTGGAAGAGCCTTTAACTTAACAATGGTCTAGAAAAAATCCTTTTCATAAACACATCATATCAAAAAATAAAACATCAACTTAAAAAGATCCCAGTAGACTAATGCATGATTTAAAAGAGGGACCATATTATTATCCTTATCACAGTGAATGAGTGATTTGTATGCTTATCTCTCAAGGGGAGATAATCTGCAAAAAAAATAAATCAGACAATATAATTTTTCGCTTTCACAGGATGATATAATCAGTATGCAAAAAAATCCTCTGCTTCTTTTTTATACATACCTTTCTAATAGCAATCGTCTTTCATCGTTGTTATTTTCAAGCTTGGCTTCTAAGGCTGAAACATAAATTACATTCAAGGAGTTAGAAACAATTCAATAATACAGATGGTTGTCTTCAAACTCTGGACCAATTAACAAAATGCTGCATCTTGGGAATATAATTGTTTCAGATAATGTGAATATATATGTTCAAACTCTTTTAGGTCATTTTTTAGTAGCAATAAACAAAAAAATTGTCAATTGGACATGCTTTGATACTATATATGCCCTTGAATTTTTACTAGATAACATTTTTGTTCGCTTTGGGGATTCCGTTTATCATCAGATTATCGGAATTCCAATGGGGACTAACTGTGCACCACACCTGTTTTTGTATTGCTATGTGTTACAATTTATGACAAAAATAAGCAAAGACCCATCGAAACAACATCTGATAAACAAATTTAATAATACTTTTAGATATTTGGATGATATTTTGGCTCTCAATAATGACGACTTCAGTATGTATATTAAAGAAATTTATCCTGTTGAACTTACTTTAAATAAAGCTAATACTAACAATGACCACTGCCCTTTCCTCGATCTTGATATCTATATCATTAACGGAAAGCTGAATACTAAAATTTATGATAAAAGAGATGATTTTTCATTTCCTATTGTTAATTATCCATTTTTAGATGGTGACGTTCCCTTGTCACCATCTTACGGTGTTTATATATCTCAACTTGTACGATTCGCTCGTGTATGTAACAAAGTTTTAGATTTTAACGAGAGAAATTTATGTATTACTGAAAAATTATTACACCAGGGTTTTCGATATCACAAACTAGTCAAAACATTTACTAAATTTTATCATCGGTATAAGGACATCATTCGTAAATATAGCTCAACATGCAGACTTCTTATACGTTCAGGTATTTCACATCCAATTTTTTATGGAAATATTCTTTATAAAGCACAATGGTGTCAGTATTCACCTCAAAAACTAACAAAACCTTTGAATAGACTTATTAAGAAGGGATATAGTTATGATACTGTTGTCAGGTCATTAAAGATTGCATATTTTGGCGTTAATATTGATTCACTTATAGGCTCTTTGCATCAGAACTAAACACATTTATTCAAAAACCAGTTGTTGGTATGACACGGGTTATGTTCTTCTCATATATGTTATGATGGTATGATACTAAACCCCTAACGGGAAGGATTGTGCCTGATGTTCATATGATGAAATCATAATCTATCAGTCAGTTTAATTGAAGTCTGGAGCTGGCATGTCAGTTAACTGCTAGTAGTCTGTTGTTATTTATGTATTATTGTCATTTTGTTTATTTTCTTTGGTTACATCTTCTGACATCAGACTCGGACTTCTCTTGAAATGAATTTTAATGTGCGTATTGTTATGTGTTTACTTTTCTACATTGGCTAGAGGTATAGGGGGAGGGTTGAGATCTCACAAACATGTTTAACCCCGCCGCATTTTTGCGCCTGTCCCAAGTCAGGAGCCTCTGGCCTTTGTCAGTCTTGTATTATTTTTAATTTTAGTTTCTTGTGTACAATTTGGAAATTAGTATGGCGTTCATTATCACTGAACTAGCATATATTTGTTTAGGGGCCAGCTGAAGGACGCATCCGGGTGCGGGAATTTCTCGCTACATTGAGGACCTGTTAGTGACCTTCTGCTGTTGTTTTTTTCTATGGTTGGGTTGTTGTCTCTTTGGCATATTCCCCATTTCCATTCTCAATTTTATTTGTGTAGGCATTGTTGATGAGGCATCTATGAGGATGCTGGAAGATCATGCATGCAACATAACTTATGAAGCCAAAAGTTAAATTTCTGAATTAGTACATTCATGAAGTTCTTTTTAAATATACAGGGTAAATAGATGTGTATAATAAAAGTAATATCTCATAAATATTACATGCATACTCAGAAATACTATTCACATACACAGTTTATCTTGTAATTAGTACTTCTTATTTTTGGAGGAAAGTTTACCTAGTTTTTCACCCCTGAGTTCATCATTGGATTTACTGAGTTCTTCTACTTGCTGCTGAGCAGTGACCATGTCACCTCTTATAGTGGTCAAGTTTTCATTCAGGACGGTTGTTTGCAGTTCAAATTTAGCTTGTTCTTCGTCCAAATTTCTTTGTATTTCAGCTTTGGACTTTTCTAGATCTGACTATAAAACAGAATAAAGGTTATTTAGAAAAGTAAAATTGTATTGTTTGCTACTGTGTGTTAAATGCCTGAACTAATCATACCAATTTATTTTCAATATTGTTTAGAATAACATCTTATAAACAAATTCCAACTTACCAGCTTAGTTTGAAGCAAAGAATTTTCCTCTCGTAAACTTTTCTGAAGATCTGTAAATTTAATCTCTGCCTCCTCTTTTTCATCTTTTGTCTGTCAAGTAAATATATATCTATATGTAAAACCTTTGAATCTAGCTGTATACAGAAGATTTACTATATAAACAACAAAGCTAGGGTCTAATAGAGGAAAACAAATGAAATAAAATATTAAATATGTTGTAAAAAGTATTAAAGCCTTTACCAGAATCATCAATGGTTTTATGTATTGTAGGTTTGGATTTATAAAGAAAAGCAAGGGTCTGCTACATATGTGAAAGTATGGGTATAAACAAAGATTATAGAAAGATGCATTAAATAAACTTACAAAAGTTCAAATAATATACCTCACAAAAATGTATGTAATACTATGTGATAATCAACAATTATTTGGATACAGATTCCTAGAGGAGAAATATTCTAATCGTTATTCACATATCTTGTTTCCTGCAACAGTTGTATTTGACAGCCATTTCAATTATGGTCTGCATGTCAAAACGAAAGATAAGGGGATGCAACTGCTGTTAAATATATTTCAGTAGGAAATTATTAGCAGAAATGAATATGCAAGATTTAATTTCTTGAATGTTCATTCACCTTATCATATTTTTCGAATTAATAAAAAATTATGTTTAACTACTAAAATTACAGTTTCCAATAAATGCACCTGTCTCATTTACATCCACCTGTATCCTATTTTATCCCAATACACATGTTTATGGAACTTAGGGTCTGACATATTTATCTCCCTTTACTTACTTTATCAATAATGCTTTCCATTCCTTCAAGCTTATTTGTAACCTCAAGTTTCTGACTGATCAGTATCTCTTTTGCTTCAAGTAGTTCTGTAACTTCCTGCAAAAATAAAAATATTCTTAAGAAATAACATGGGAAAACTTCAAAATAAACATCTTAGAGGGGGGATAGGACCTTTACCGGGACTCCGGGATCCTGTGTTTTTAAGCTCGGGATTTCTGGATTGACCCTTTCGGGATCCGGGAATTCTTTTATCGAATTTCGGGACCTCGGGATTTCGTATTTTTTCAGCCCGGGATTTCGGGATTTCGTGTTTTTAAGCTCGGGATTTCGGGATCAGGACCCCTCCTACCCTCCCTCATCTTACAATGAACCAAACTATCAATAAACAAATACAATGCAGACAGTTGTCCTATGTCTATGTATAAAAACCATCTATAAAAGCTGTAAAATCCAAATATGTCTAGTTTCAATTATCATTCAATTCAATATAAAAGAGCTATCTCATTAACAGCTTCTTTAGTTTGATTTAACTAATCATGCATTATAGAATTGGCAAGAATTATTCCCCATCCTAAGCAGGTAATATTTTCTATATTTTTTTTCGTTATTCAAGTGTTAACGAATAATAATGCTTCAGATTTAACTAGAATTGACAATTACAGAACTTAATAATCATACTAAAAAATAACAAGAATGTGTCCAAAGTACACGGATGCCCCACTGGCACTATCATTTACCATGTTCAATGGACCACGAAATTGGATAAAAAAATATAATTAGGCATTAAAATTAGAAAGATAATATCACAGGGAACGTGTGTACTAAGCTTCAAGTTGATTGGACTTCAACTTCATCAAAAACTACCTTGACCAAAAACTTTAACCTGAAGCGGGACAGACGGACGAACGAACAGACGGACGGACGAACGGACAGACGAACGGACGCACAGACCAGAAAACATAATGCCCCTCTACTATCGTAGGTGGGGCATAAAAATGACTTTTACCTTCGTTCTTTCCTCTTTCTCAGTTTCTAGTGCTGATTTTAACTGACCAATTTCCTTTTCGTACGACTCGTTTTCTGCTTTGGTTTCATTATATTTTTTCTCTAACTCTTGGAATTGGACATCCAAACTATCCTACAATTAAATTAAATATGATTTCCATTTAAAAAAAATTCTTATTGGCTCCAACAAATTTTATTGTGATACAGCGATGATGTACACTGTATAAAATAAACCAATACATCAAAGAATGAACAATCCATTTTTGATAATACAAAAAATATAAGACATATGCACCCTAGCCTTTTTAAATATCTCTATAAACCTTCTAAGCTCAATGGAAGAAATGTCACTTTTCAAAGTCATTAGTATAAATTGATCGGTCTTTTTGCAATTATTTTCTTTCATTTCATCAGTTTGCATCTAATTGATTTAGTTCAAAAGATTAAAATAATAAGAAATTAGTTTATCACATAATTTGATGAACAATTTAAAAAGGTTTTAAATGAAAAATCGTTAGAACTACGTTGTATGAACTAGAACACATGTGCGCATGTGCACAGGTGGGAAATTTAATAATGCATTCTACATTTCTTCAAAAATGCTAAAATTATCATCTAACTGTTCATTTTAAGTATTTTGTTGAAGAAATAATGTGGAAAGAGCTTCTTCACTCAGTCAAGCTTTGTAAACGTACACGGATTTTACGTATCAGTTTATGGTCCATGTTTTACCATTGTCAAGTCAACATCTGGTTTGAGAAACAAATGTGATTTTAAACACGAAAGTAAAGTTTTGACAATGTCATTTTGCACAAATAAAGAGTCTTGGGCAGATATATGTGCACGCTGATATGCACACTTTGAATGATGCACTGCCAATTTAACAGTTTACATCTAATACCAATCATTGGAATGGCCATCTGATTACCATAATTGCCTTTTGTGACTAAGTCTTAAGGGATTAAAATCGGGATCAGATTTAAAATGTCCGGCTGGCTCAAATATTTTTTGGAAGCCCTGATCCCAACCCTCCTTTTTTGGAATGGAACCTTGTCAGAAAGATCCATACACTTACACATGTGATTCAAATCAATACTAACCTTCCTTTAGTGGTTATAAATTTTTTGTTAAAATTTTATTGATTTCTATTTACTTTTACTAAAGTTATTATCAGGAGACCATCTGTCTTTAATTGTTGCAGTCGTATAAAAACCCCAGGTTCTGGTTCAATGGAATAACATGGTTAGTTCCTGAGACATAAATGATTATATTTTATTTACCTTGTACAGTTGTAACTCTTCTTTCTTTGATTTGTTTTCTGCTAATTCTTTGTCTAGTTCAACCATCTGTGTATTCATAGCATTTCTTACCTTAAAAGTTACAAATATATAATGATAAACTCACAAGAAAAATATTAAAATAAAAGGAAAGGGGTTTACGTATTCAGGCCTTCTGACTTTCTTCAAAATCAATAAATATAAAATTTCCGGTAATTTGACACTACAAATCTAATAGCTTGAAAGTCAAAATCCAACATAAGATGTTCTTTACCAGTTCGTGTGGCAAGAACAAAGTTGTTGTCCATGTGAAGATTTGGTGTCATCTATAATCATGTCATTTAATACAGCTTTTTAAGGGAACACATTGTATGCTATATTATTAGCATATGTCAATATTCAACCCTGGGTTTATTTCTGTCCTTCAAACCAAAGACTTTTAGATTGGTATATGCTGCTTCTCCACTACGAAAGTGGCACCAAGAAGTTAGAGCACTGGTCAGATTAGAATCAAATTAATACTGCTTAGAACTAGAAAATTTTGTTTCTGACTTTTTTTCTTACTTCACTAAGCTCATCAAATGAGTTATTAAGCTCAGTTTCTCTTTCCTTTGCCCTTTCCAATTCAGATTCCAAAGTTTTACATTTGTCTTTCAATTCTGTAACAGATGCTGCTTCTGTTTGTAAGTTTGTTTCTATGGATTCTGACTTTTCTGTCAAAGCCTACAAAATTGAAAATGAAATATCTAAATTTCAATCATTTATTGAAGAAAAAAATTCTGCAAGAAGGAAAATATGTAATTTGCCTTGGTTGAATTGACATAAGATGTCTTCTATGTATTTATATCTCACCAGCTTCAAATGTTTGAGTTTTAGCATTCCTGATGAAGGTAAATCAAGAAAAGCCCTTCAGACACACCAATTTTATTTTCAATTTGTGCTTTTTGTCATTTTTCTAATATCAGATAACAAAATTTCATTTCTGATTCAAAGTAGTCAAAAGAGTAGTTTAGTACATGTTAACTTCCAGTCTAGAGGTAAAAAATCTGGAGATTTTTTTAAATGGACTATCTTCTGCAAATGCTAATCACCAGCTAGAAATTAAGAGTATGATAAACACAACCTCTAGTTGAAAATCTACATATCTACAGTCATCAGCATAGAATTTTGTTTGATGCATAAAATTTAATGTCCAAGTAATTATATACCGGTATAAGGCCACACCAATTTAATTCCTTGTTGGACACCACACCTGTTTTTTTCCAAACAGAATTTCTTTTTTTTTTATATTCCTTGCATACCGCATCCAGAAATGTAATCATGTCCATTTCCCACACTGTTTTTTTGTAAATATTATAAAAAGATATCAACATTTGTTTTTAAAATCACAGTCTAACCTGTATTATAAAGATTTAACCTATAAGCACCCCACCACACTGTGTAAATATCTGTGAGAATATTTGTTTCAGCATTTTTATCCCAAGTGGGAGTGCTACGATATAAATAAATAACAGCAGAAATACCTGAACCATGTGTACAGAACAAAACATTGGTTTCTTTCCCCCTTTCTTATATTCCATATCAAAAAATGTTCGTTGTCAGAATAAAGTACAAAGAACTTCTGAAGGATTTGCCTTCAACTGCAATTATATTTAATGCTGTCGAAACAAAACTTTCCATACCCGCTGCAGGTTTGTGCACCTGTCCTGATTGATTCTGGGGCCTGTCGTTCAGCAGTTATCGTTTGTTGATGTGGTTCATTGATATTTTCCCGTTTGGATAAATAAATTAGATCGTTGGTTTTCCTGTTCGAATTGTGTACACTAATAATTTTGGGGTCCCTTATAGCTTGCTGTTTGGTCTGGGTCAAAGCCCTGTTTAAAAAGCCGTACTTTGACCTGTGTTTGTTTTTATCAGGTTGGAAACAACCCTCCCTCAGACAAGGGGTCATTTTACTGTTGACAGTGTTGTAGAAAAGACCAGATGTGTCAAAGCAACACGAATGAATGGCCCCGTCCCAAAAAGTTGAAAAATCTGCAATTTCAATATAAACACATGTGGACACAAACATGATGATAGTCTCACATATCAAAAATGAGCTCAAAATCTGAAGGGGGAATAGAGAAAAAATCTGTATAACTGTAATTTTCAATAATTTATCAAAGTCCAAAGCCTGTAAATTCAGTGAAAACAAGTGAAACTGCGAGCTACTGCTCACTGATGATACCCCCGCCGCAAGTGGATAATATTAATAGTGTAAAAATATGCAAGTGTTCGGTAAACAGGAAGTTGTCGAGTGATGAATCTGAAAACGCATCACACGGTATAGCTGACTTATAAAAATCCTGAAACCAAATTTCAGAAATCCTTGTATTGTAGTTCCTGAGAAAAATGTGACGAAAATTTTTAACTTGGTTATCATGTGTAAAATCCTACAAGTGTTCGGTAAACAGGAAGTAGTCGAGTGATGAATCTGAAAACCCATCACACGGTATAGCTGACTTATATAAATCCTGAAACCAAATTTCAGAAATCCTTGTATTGTAGTTCCTGAGAAAAATGTGACCAAAATTTTCAACTTGGCTATCATGTGTAAAACCATACAAGTGTACGGTAAACAGGAAGTTGTCGAGTGATGAATCTGAAAACGCATCACACGGTATAGCTGACTTATATAAATCCTGAAACCAAATTTCAGAAATCCTTGTATTGTAGTTCCTGAGAAAAATGTGACCAAAATTTTCAAATTGGCTATCATGTGTAAAATCAGACAAGTGTTTGGTAAACAGGAAGTTGTCAAGTGATGAATCTGAAAACGCATCACACGGTATGGCTGACATATATAAATGTTGATACCAAATTACAGAAAGGGTGGATGTGTAGTTCCTGAGAAAAATGTGACGAAAGTTTCATGGGACGGACTGACTGACTGACGGACGGACAGACAGACAGAGGTAAAACAGTATACCCCCCCTTTTTTAAAGCGGGGGTATAATAATAATGAGCGGAGCGGAACGAAACTTGAGCTTGACCTATAACTCATCATGGTTAAATCACATACCAAAAATCAGCCCAATATCTGAAGGCGTTTAGAAAATGTATAACTGTGATTTTCAACAATTTCTCATAGTCCTAAGCCCATAATTTCGGCAAAAATTAGTGGAGCAGAACAAAACTTAAACTTGATCTGTAACTCATCATGGTTAACTCACATACCAAAAATCAACCCAATATCTGAAAGTGTTTAGAAAAAACGTCTGTATAACTGTGATTTTCAACAATTTCTCAAAGTCCAAAGCCCGTAATTTTAGCAAAAATTAGTGCAGCAGAACGAAACTTAAACTTGACCTATAACTCATCATGGTTAACTCACATACCAAAAATCAGCCCAATATCTGAAGGCATTTAGAAAAAAAGTCCATATAACTGTGATTTTCAACAATTTATCATAGTCCAAAGCCCATAATTTCAGCAAAAATTAGCGGAGTGGAACGAAACTTAAACTTGATCTGTAACTCATCATGGTTAACTCACAAACCAAAAATTAGCCCAATATCTGAAAGCGTTTAGAAAAAAACTCTGTATAATGGTTTGTTGCAGAATGACGGAATGACAGAATTTCGGAATGATGGAATGATGGACAAGGGTAAAACTATATGGCACTGACAACTTTGTCATAGAAATACCAAGGATTTGTATAGTGCTACTATACAAAACCTTGTATAGTGCTACTATACAAAACCTTAGAAAACTTAGATTTTTTTTTACTCAAAAAGAGGAGAAATACATCATATTTGAAACAACTTTTCTAAAAGAGGGGTCCACTTATTATGAATAATATTAAACTGTTAACATGGTTAAAGTAAATGTGTTAACAGTATTACAAAATTCTTGCACATGTTAAATTGTTTTGACCATTTAATACCAGATAGATATTATAGTTCTTTAAGAAAATATGAGCCCTTTTGTACTAAAAAGTGTCATATTACAAAAAAAAAACCAGATTATAACTTATATTGACCCCTCATAAAAGGGATATTTATAACATTAAGGGGTTTTTCTGAACCTGATTATGACTTGGATGGAGAATAGTCTCATTGTCAGTCACACATACATAGACCAGATATAATTATTCAATTATTTCTTGTTGAACAGGGAAAAAATACTTCATGAATTAAAGAAATGTCAAAGTACAAGTGATAAATCAAGTTTTAATATTGTCAAAACCTACTATTTTATGTTGACAAAAAAAATTATAATCGCTCGCCTTTAATTTTCATGCTTAGCCTAACGAATTTGCAAATTAAATATTTTTTTATTAAAATTTTCAAATCGCTCGCTCGCCCCAATTTTTGGAGGCCAAAAATCCGTAGAACAAGAAATTAAATTGGTGTGGCCTAATATGGTAATAGATTTTACTCCTCAAATAATCATTTCCATGATCTGAAAGAAGATGTACATAATTCAATTTTAAAGTACCTTATTTTGTTGTTGAAGATTATCTATCTCATCAACTTTCTCTTGTATCATTCCTTGCAGTTGTTGTTCTTTAAGAGTTATCTGCTCTTTCTGAAATCAAAGTGTTAAAAGTTGTTATTTGACACAAAAAATGAGCCCCTTCTTTATGAAGGAAAGTTTCTTGTAGTTATGATTAAAATGTCAACTACCCAGTGTTGATATACTGTAACTCATAAGTAAAAATTGAGAGACTTTTAGTGCAAAAACTCATGATTGGATAATGTCAGCTGCTGGAATGTTAAGTTGACCTCATTTGAGAATAACATTTTTTTTCAATAAAGATGAGTATCTAGGGATGTCATTAAAAAAAAACCCAATATTATTAAGTATTATTGAAATAAAAGAAGAATATTTCTGAGGACACAAATGCCTCTGTTTAAGCTTTGCACTGAAATTGGGACAGACAGACGGAAAGAAAGGAGGAGAGAAATATTGATAGTCAAAAGTAACACTAAATGCCTTGGTCGCCTATTTCTGGGACATAAATATTCAAAAACCTATAAGTAAAATTTACAGAGAGAGTTAATCCTTTTTGTAATAAAAATATTTGGTATAAATCTCAGACCTGAACTTCTAATTTCTCTGTAGTATCTGACAGTTGTGATTTTAAATCTTCAACTTGTTTTTCTGCAGCTGATTTTTCTGTTATTAACTCTGCAATCTGAAAAAAAAATCCATTTTACATGACTGTTTTGAAACGTTTTTTAGTTCCACTAGTTGCTTTAATAAATCTCTTCAAAAACATATTTTTTTCAATTTTTAGAAACACATTGTATCCTTTTAATAGAGTTTTGTCCAGACTTAAAGCGTCTTTAAAAACTATGCATATTTAATAAAACTTTTCTATGTGAAAAAAAACAAAGAGTCAGGGCTAACATATATATATATATATATTGTTACTATAAACCTGCCTTATTGTTTCTATAAACAAACACAAGTTCATACAAAGAAAACTTAACTTTTAACAATCAGTTTACACTAGATAGCTAAAATAAACTCATCATAGATACCAGGATTAAATTTTGTATCTAGTATTTATGCCAGACAAGCGTTTCGTCTACTAAAGACTCATCAGAGACACTCGAATCCAAAAAAATTAAAAAAGGCCAAATAAAATAAGAAGTTGATAAAGAGAATTGAGGACCAAAATTCCTAAAAGTTTTGCCAAATACAGGTAAGGTAATCTATTCCTGATGTAGAAAAGCCTTAGTATTTCACAAATTCAAAAGTTTTGTAAACAGTTAATTTATAAATATGACCATATCAATGATAATTCATGTCAGCACAGAAGTGCTGACTTCTTTCCGTGCTGACTACTGGGCTGGTGATACCCTCGGGGAATTAAACTCCACCAATAGTGGTTGTAAATAAACTATACATAGATACCAGGATTAAATTTTGTAAGAAAAGATACTATTCAACATTATCTTCAAATAAATCCTTACTTACTTGAGATTTCATTGTATTCTCTGAGCCCATTGTAATAAATCCTTACTTACTTGAGATTTCATTGTATTCTCTGAGCCCATTGTAATAATTCCATTACTTACTTGAGATTTCATTGTATTCTCAGAGCCCATTGTAATAATTCCTTACTTACTTGAGATTTCATTGTATTCTCAGAGCCCATTGTAATAATTCCTTACTTACTTGAGATTTCATTGTATTCTCAGAGCCCATTGTAATAATTCCATACTTACTTGAGATTTCATTGTATTCTCTGAGCCCATTGTAATAATTCCTTACTTACTTGAGATTTCATTGTATTCTCAGAGCCCATTGTAATAATTCCATACTTACTTGAGATTTCATTGTATTCTCAGAGCCCATTGTAATAATTCCTTACTTACTTGAGATTTCATTGTATTCTCAGAGCCCATTGTAATAATTCCATACTTACTTGAGATTTCATTGTATTCTCTGAGCCCATTGTAATAATTCCTTACTTACTTGAGATTTCATTGTATTCTCTGAGCCCATTGTAATAATTCCTTACTTACTTGAGATTTCATTGTATTCTCAGAGCCCATTGTAATAATTCCATACTTACTTGAGATTTCATTGTATTCTCAGAGCCCATTGTAATAATTCCATACTTACTTGAGATTTCATTGTATTCTCTGAGCCCATTGTAATAATTCCTTACTTACTTGAGATTTCATTGTATTCTCTGAGCCCATTGTAATAATTCCATACTTACTTGAGATTTCATTGTATTCTCAGAGCCCATTGTAATAATTCCATACTTACTTGAGATTTCATTGTATTCTCAGAGCCCATTGTAATAATTCCTTACTTACTTGAGATTTCATTGTATTCTCAGAGCCCATTGTAATAATTCCTTACTTACTTGAGATTTCATTGTATTCTCAGAGCCCATTGTAATAATTCCATACTTACTTGAGATTTCATTGTATTCTCAGAGCCCATTGTAATAATTCCATACTTACTTGAGATTTCATTGTATTCTCAGAGCCCATTGTAATAATTCCTTACTTACTTGAGATTTCATTGTATTCTCTGAGCCCATTGTAATAATTCCATACTTACTTGAGATTTCATTGTATTCTCTGAGCCCATTGTAATAATTCCTTACTTACTTGAGATTTCATTGTATTCTCTGAGCCCATTGTAATAATTCCATTACTTACTTGAGATTTCATTGTATTCTCTGAGCCCATTGTAATAATTCCATTACTTACTTGAGATTTCATTGTATTCTCTGAGCCCATTGTAATAATTCCATTACTTACTTGAGATTTCATTGTATTCTCTGAGCCCATTGTAGCAGTCAAAGTATCCTGAAAAAGGAAATAGATTTTTTTTTCTGATTATGAAAATATAATTGTTGTCATTAGCAGTAAAAAAATATTTTTTTTTCTGATTGTTATAATATAATTGTTGTCATTGGCAGTAAAAAAACAAAAATGTGTCACTCCCCAGTACACGAATGCCCCATCCGCACTATCATTTTCTATGTTCAGGGGATGGTGAAAATGGGGGGAAATCTCTAATTTGGCATTAAATTTATAAAGATCATATCATAGGGAACATGTGTATTAAGTTTCAAGTTGATTGGACTTCAACCTAAAGCAGGACGAACGGACGGATGGATGCACAGACCAGAAAACATAATGCCAATAAATGGGGCATAAAAACAATTACTGTATTGTAATATATGAAAATATGAGATATTTGGTAAGTGTGGATGTGACAGCAACCTAACTAAACAAAACCCCCAAACAACTTGATTCCAGTTGACATAAGGATGGGTTTTAGTAATACATGATCTTCATCATTTTACTGAATTTTATACTAATAAAAAAATGTCATTGCATTATTTATTTCTTGCATTTTTAATATTAGGTTTCAAGAAATTCATCAAATCTGTATTGATAAGTAAGTTCAAACCATGTTATTATAATAATTGTGTTTTTTTCTCTAGTACTAGTGGTATCAAAAGTATTATTCTAGGTCAATCTCACACTGCACAATTTTCAAATCTTTTTTTTTTTAGATCTTTCAAAATTTAACAGTTAATGCTTACAACTGTTCCAGAGATATTTTTTTACTGTCTTAGAAGACCCTTCTATCTTAACTGTTGGTAATAATGTGAAAAATTCCCCAAAAAGACACCATAACTTTATCCCAGATACATTTGACCTTTTAAAAAAAAATATAAACCTAACTATGTATTCAAAAGTTTGATAAATTGAATAGATTTTCATTAGAAAATTGTTCAGCACAGTCTCTGGTGTAAATTATGAACAACAAAAACCATAATTATTTAGCTCTCACCTTTTCATTCTGTAACTGTGTGTTCAGTTCATCTATCTGGGAAGTCAGTGATGTTATCTTGTCATTTAATTCATTCTTACTTCTCTCAAAAGAATCATTGGCCTCTGACTGAAGAATAAAACATACAGTATGTAGGCCAGATCAAAATCATGCCTGTCTCATTATAACATGATACATATACATTGGCATTTTTGTGTTTGATACTGACTTTATCAAGCGGCCAAGCTGATATTAGAGCTGATGAGGTCAGTATAAAAAAAAAAAAAAAAATAAAATGCCATAATTTTTTTCATCTGCAATTTGTCTTAACAAAATGTTTTCTTAGGCAGAATATGGAATAAAATGAATTAATGCGTACAAAACGTCATGATAGTAGTTCGTTTGTATGAATGAAGTCGCATGTATTTCATTGATAATAAAAGCTGACAAACATTGCAAAAGACGATGCTGTACTGATACATAACGTCATTGCCTAATATTTTCGAGTATCAAGTCCTGTAGACAATCATAACAAATGTTTGGCAGTAAGTTCAAAGAATAAAATGTAAAATTTGCGGATAAACATCAATAGCCATGCATGCAAAAAACAATTAATTGCTTTATTATTCAATTTTTTTTTAATGAAACAACAATATTACTAGTCAACTTCAGACATAAGCCCTACTTAACTTATTGTGGAAGTACATGTATGATTCAAACAGCAAAAATCAAAGGTGATATTTCTGACTCACAAGTTTACAGAAATATTTGTTATCAAATTCAAGTTTGTTAATATTTAAGTTTGATAATAACTAGAGGCTTTTAAGAGCCTGTGTCACTCACCTGACTCTATTTGGGTTTATGAAATCACATAAAAAAGATGAAAATCATAACAGATACTTAAATAAAAATTGAGGCCAAAGTTGGTCTAATATTGCATTCATTTTGTGGTTCTCTAAAAGAAGACATTTGTATATATTTCTCATAGGGTCCTATTTAAGGAACATTCATGCTATGTTTGGTTTCATTCCATTCAGTGGTTCTCTAAAAGAAGACATTTGTATGTATTTCCCATTGGGTCATATGTTAAACTGGCAGCCATCTTGGATAATGGAGACCAAAAATGACAAAAAATTGAGCACTTTGACAAACATTTTCCTGTAAGAAACTTTCTTATGTTGTACTGTTATACCACTGTCCAAGGTTTAGGGGAGGCTTGGGATCCCTTACATGTTTAACCCCGCCACATTATTTATATATGTGCCTGTCCCAAGTCAGGAGCCTGTAATTCAGTGGTTGTCGTTTGTTTATGTGTTACATATTTGTTTTTCGTTCATTTTTTACATAAATAAGGCCCTTAGTTATCTCGTTTGAATTGTTTTACATTGTCTTATATTATATTGCCTTTTATAGCTCACTATGCGGTATGGGCTTTGCTCATTGTTGAAGGCCGTACGGTGAACTATAGTTGTTAATGTCTGTGTCATTTTGGTCTTTTGTGGATAGTTGTCTGGCAATCATACCACATCTTCTTTTTTATATTTACTTTATGGTACAGAACCAATTATTCCACCCTGTCTCAAAGTGATAGTGATTCATATTCTAAACAAAATAGTTCATATGCATAGCTGTAACTTTGTCAATGAGTAAAATATTTGGATACTTTTGGTATCAAATGATAGCTTAAAGAACCCTTGTTAGAAGTTTCTCTTAAACAATAAAGAAATATATGAAATTAAAATAGGAGTGCATATTTGCCCATTTGCTTAGGTAAGAAATACCTGTTTACTATCCAACTTCTTGGAACCAGAGCACTCTAATGCTGTAAACCAAATTATTTTTGCGGATAGTTTATTTTGCGTTTTACTCATTCTAGTCCATTTTGTGGCTTATAAAATTCATGATTTTTTAATTTACATGTTGAAGTTTATTAACGAAAGATTCAAGTTTTACTTTTTTGCGACGATTATTATTCGCATTATTTTTCCACTCGTGAAAGTCGTGAAAATAAGTTGGTTTACAGTATGCAATTAAAGGTATGTTGATTTTTCAAGCACAAATCAGGATAAGGTATTGTTTTGACATGAAACAATTGTCACTTTATTTGAACTTAAGATAAAATAGCTATGAATGTTTGAAATTGAGGAATTTAACATGGGGCTATGACTTAGTGGTGTTATTCCTTATCACCACAAGCCATTGTTTCTATGTTTGTTTATAAATAAATATGTTGTCATCAGTAAGTTTAGACAGCAGTTGTTTGTAAAGTCTTCAAAAAATATATATAGGTAGCTGAGGGCAGGGATTACTTTACTAATAAAATGACGAACTGTGACACTTTATCATAGGAATGATTTAATGGTTGAAAATAAATTTAAATAGAAATGTGGAGGTGGATGATACATAGCTTGTCAGAAAAGCATATCTATAACAAGAATATTTATATAAAAAACACCATGTCATACTTACACTATCACATTTCCATATTCAGTGAACTGAGGAAATTGAGTTAAAACACTACTTCGAAAAATATTTTAAAAAGTTCACATCATAGTGAACATGTGTACATAGTTTCAAGTTGATGTGACAACAACTCAATGGTAAACTACCTAAAACTTTTTTTTTTAATTTGATACTGAACTTGCCAAAAGAAGAATGGATGCACAGACCAAGAAACACAATGCCCTTTACTATCCTTAACAGGGCATAAAGACAGACATATTTACCTTTTCAGTCTGTAATCTCTGTACAGTAGATTTGAGTTCTTCTTCCCTCTCAGCTAATTTATTCTGCAATTCTGTTGACAATGTTTGTAGCTTTTCTTTTTCAACTGTAATATTTTGTTTTTGTTCCATGACTTCCTTTAACTGAGGAATAAAAAAATAATGAAAATTTTAAATTAGTTCAGTGCAACTCTATAGCAATGTTTGACTTGAAAGCAAATGGTAAATTTTTACAGATGTCACATAAATTCTTTTTAAAGATGTGGAATTTTTCTACAAAAAAAAATCCTTTATTTACTTCAATTCTGTTAAGCTTTATCTTGAAACTGTGTTAAGTAAAGACAAGAAAGACCTCTTTGATGGTTTTATGCTCACTTGGAGTGTATAAGGTAAAGGTTTCATTTCTTGTCTAGTATTTGCTCTATTACACAGTAAAACAGAGAAACAGTTCCAGGAGTAAAATTAAAATTACTTAGTTACAAGTCAGAAAAGTGGAACACGTTTTCCTACACCTTTTGTCATACATTTGCTTGTTTTACCATTGTTGATAGTTTCATGCTGACCTCTATATTCTTTTTTTTCTGGTAATCTTGTATTGTTGTGTTACTGTATTATTGATGTTCATCCCACATTTCTTGTTATTTATCAGGAAATGGTACCATTGTGTTTGTACATTAGTACAGTAACAATTGTTTTTGTTTTAATAGATTTCAGTATAAGAACTGCTTTGTACTAAACCTGTACTCTGCGTTGTCTATCTCAAAGCTCATAAGGTAACACAGAGAGTAAATTGTAAACGTAAATGCTTTGAGCCTAGACATACTTAAAATAAATCATGCAAAAATAGAATGGAAAGAAAGCAGCTTCATTCAGACATGATACACACAAATATACCTTATCTGTTATAAAAGTAATGTTATTTTACCTGATTGTTCAGTTGTTGTTCTGTTGAAGATGACTTTTGTTGATAAGATTCTGTCTCTTTCTTCAATGATGTCACTTCCTGTTGGTGAGCTGCTTGAGCCTATGGAATATAAATAAGACAGAATTCGGTTTGTTATATAAATTTTAAGCTTTCTATGTACGGTTTTGTGGATATATTTGTCGTTTTGCTATCTTTTTTTTAGCCATTCTCTCAACCTTTCATAGTTTTAAATGTCCACTTGGTATTTTCCACCACTTTTTTCAAATAGACTTCTATCCCCTGTTGGTTTTTTTTCTACAAACCTACACACATTTCTATTCAATGTTAACTGTATGAGTGAAGTAACTTAACTATCAGTATTTCTTTAACCATTAAAATACAATGCCATTATGATACATATCTATTGTATATAAAAAAAAAAGTTTGATGCCATAAATTCAGGGACACATCAGCCGAACTTTCTAATTGCAAAAAAAGGCTAATATGTGAAATCTTTTATAATGATAATTTTCCAAGGTATTGTTAGACAAGCATTTCCAATGCTACAAAGCCTTATAATGACTGTGTTTTTTTCTATACAACCTTTACAAATCCTGGTAGTAAGTACCAAGAAAAGTGAGGAGTATAAATTTACTAACAAATTTGTATTCAAAATATTTTTTTCATTAACAAACAAGAGTATATGGCTTTCTTGAAGTCTGATAACATTAGTTCAAACAGTACTCATTAAGATGATTCCTATCGGGAAAGGACTCAATTTTCATGACCATTTCTACAAACTCTATTCAAGAATCAGGATTTTGACTGTCAGCTATAATTTAAACCTAATGATCTCCCTTGGTTAGAAGAAAATCAGAGCGACAGTGAGATATAAAACAAAATTATTGATTGGTTTGTAATATAATAAGTTTCAAGTATTTCTGTTTTTTTTTTTTACTTATAACAAATTGGAAACAATGAGTCATATATATTGCCATTAGTCCATATTATACTGCAACTAGTTGTGTTTGTTTCCTAAATATAGTAACACAGCTATATTTTGTATAATGTCAATTTCATCATGGAACACTTTCTCCACAGTTAGGGGTTCATTAAGGGATGGAAAGAAGTTTGAAATTTGTGTTACAATTTAAAAAGCTATCAATGTATTAGTTTAAACTGCAGTATTAAAACAATATTAGGTCAATGTCATAAAAATATAAACTTTTTTGTACTCTGTGTAAAACTGGGGGAGGGCTCTGTAGAACCTCACACCTCCCCAGTTTCTCAGCCTCATACAAAAATGTTATATTTTTATGACATTGACCTAATATTGTATATTTACATGCCAGTAATCACGAAAAAAATCTGCTATTCATACACTCTTCATTGATACACTCCTGAAACAGATGCTATCCAAAGATAACATTTTTTGGATAAAATAAAAACAAATCACATAAACATATGATAAATCACATAAACATATGATCTGTCGTGTACTTCTAGGGTTGAAAATACTAGAATACTTGGAGGGACAAAATAAAACATGTATTGCTATTTTTCAGCTGTATAAATGTTTTCAATCTATAATGTGTTGCTTAAGTTTCATTCCAAAACCGTGACCAAGCAGAAAGCCTCACCAAAACAGCTGGCACACCCCCAAAAGTTCATTAAAGTTTGGAGAGAAACAAGAATGTGTCCATAGTACACAGATGCCAAATTCGCATTATCTCTTTCTATGTTCAGTGGACCGTAAAAATGGGGTAAAATCTGTAATTTGGCATTAAAATAAGAAAGCTCATATCATAGGGAACATGCTGATTGGACTTCAACTTCATCAAAAACTACCTTGACCAAAAACTTTAACCTGGAGCGAGACAGACGGACTGATGGACGGGCGAGCAAACAGACAGATGGACAGACCAGACAACATAATGCCCATAAATGAGGCATAAAAAAACAAATCCGTATTTACCTGATTAAATTCTGAAGCTTTGGTATCAAGTGCCAATTTGGTATCTGACAGGGATTTCTTAGTATTGACTACTTCCTGTGATAACTCAGTAATCTGTATCTCTTTCTTTTTGCCTTCAGTCACCTGAAATACAGAGTCAAAATAAAACTAGGAAAGGTTTAGATATCTTTTTCAATAGCTTAATTGCAAATATAACAAAATAAAATATTCAAAGAAACTTTTTAGAAAAAAGCGAATGAGATTTGACCATCAACAAATTTTACAAGTAAAATGATGAGTTTCAATCTCTGAATCCTCTGCTATGTGAACCGAAGATTTTTTTTTTTAAATAATTGTTTGATTGGCTATATCGTTGTGGTAAGTTTAATTTTGGTGGAGGAAGCCAGAGTGCCCAGAGAGAACCTACAACCTTCAGCAGGAAAACTGACAATTCTAGTCAATTAACATTAAGGCAAACACATATGCAATGTACAGGGTTAAATTTCACAACCTCTACATTGACATACTAATAATACAGAAAATGAACTATGTATATTTAAGATGTTAAGACTTTCAATAATATCAGTAAAGCTTAACTGAAGATGTGGATAAACCATTCTGTTTACTACAACCTAACAACAATGTAACACAAATAATACATAAACATGTATACAAATTATACCTTTACTATTACAGACAAATTAAAGTAGCCATTGAAACTAAACTTTACTGTGCTTCAACCCCTTCATCTTTTAAATAACAGTCATTCAAACTTCAAATTAGTGATGTCATTAACGTTCAACATAAACATCATCTTAGTCAAAATTATTATGTTTTATAATAAAACATTTATCAATGTCATATGTATCTACAAATATTTACCAATGATTCATTTTGTTCTGTCAGTTTTTTGTTTTCTTTGGCTTTTTTCTCTACCACTGCATTCAGCTTACTTATTTCTGTAGTTAAATTCTTTTTTGTCTGAAAAATAATATGTAAGTCTTCTATATAAAAAGAATTCTTATTAGCAAAATTTGTAAAGTTATCATAATTACAACATACTAACAACATGACATTTTGCCAATTAAGCAGCGCATTTTTTCACAACATTTAATTCAATTGTACATTCTCATTGATAAAAAATTAATTGGGAATGTGTCCATGGAATACAGAAGATGCCCCCGCTTGCATATTATATTGATTTATTAAGGGTCATAACTGAAGAACAGTAAAAGTGATCCTAACCAAATTTGTACTTGATCTGAGTTTAGTGATTGAGCAAGTTTCTTAGCATTTGGTTGAGGCAAACTAAAGTTAGAGAACGGAAACGGAAAATTCAGCATTTTTTGTGTGTTTGTAAAGGGGCATAACTCTAGAACAGTTAAGATGACACACCAGAATTCAAACTTGATCTGTGTTTTGTGGTAATAAGCATTGTATATAAGTTTCTTAATATTTGGTTGAGGCAAACTGAAGTTAGAGAACAGAAACCAACATTGGGATGTAGAGATGGATGGATGGACAGACGAACAAACCTACATACAGACAGACAAGAGTAAAACTTAAAGTCCCTTCTGCTATGGCATGGGGCAAAAAATATTTTGACAAACAAACATTGACTGACTGACTTACTGTTTCTGATTCTTGTTCTGTGTGTTTTAATTTCTGTTTTATCTCCTCTAACGTTTTCTTTGTTGTGGTTAGTGTAGATTTTGTCTCCTTCAGCTCATTTTCTGTCTTTTCAATTCTATCATTCTACAATTTTCATGAATCATAAGTCCACAATTCACAAATAACTAAGGTAATGTATAAATCATCAAAATTATTGTTTTAACAATAAAGTATACATTATCAAATTACCAGCATGAAAAAAGTCTGCCAATTTGTTTGTTATGTTCCTAAAAAGTAGTGGATTATTTCATGGTTTGTAGATAAAAAATATGGTTTCTTTGGTGGAACTGCCCTAGCTTGTTCTAAATAACAAAAGGTTCATGTACCAATCTAAACTTTAACCCTAAATGCTCATTATAACAAAAGATGAGTTAAGCCTCTTTATTTGTATGAAAATAAAGAGTACTATGCTCATCCCCTTTTGATGAATTTACAGAAAATATAATCATATTTGTAGTTGGTGAATTTTGTATAACAATCAGGCAGGAATGCTGATCTGACCTTTTCTGTAACTTGTCGTTCTGAAGCTGTATTTTGTTGTGTCAGTTGTGTTATCTTGTCTTGATGTTCTTTGATAGTTCCTTCCAATGATGTTATCTTCTCTTTTTTAGTTGTAAGGTCAGATAAAGTCTGAAATTGTGAAACAGAGTAGAAATAGCTTTACAAAATCCTTTCATTCATATTATTTATTATTGCATAGCAATACAATATTTTCCACAGAAAGTAACCAAAAGTTAGCGTGCAATAAATTCCAATATTGCACTAGTGCAATAAATCTTCAAAATTCATGATGTCATCAACGACAAAATCTTAGTTTAAACCATTTTTTTACTTTCAAATATTATATTGCTATACAATAAAAGCGTTATTGCATGAATATTGGAGAATATTGTCCCTCGTAGAACATATATTGCACTCGCAAGCTCGTGCAATATAAAATTCTACTCAGGACAATATTCCCCAATATTCATGCAATAACCCTATATTACTAGGCTATAATATTTGTTTCAAGTATTATGATTTGAATTTGTTAAAACATACAAATAATATAATTCTATAATTTCAAATACGTTAAAATTCATTGAAAATAAATGAAAAAAGATATTTAACTGACAAGTCTTTTATATAAATGTTTCAAACCTTTAGATCTGATGGTAACATCTCCTTTTATTCATACTAGTTATTTCTAAGGTATAAATGTGGTTCAAAAAAACTTATTTTGGCCCTCCTAAACTTCAGAACTTAATCCGTTTTAAATGCATTATTCAGTACAAGTTTTAACAGTTTACTATGGATTTATTTAATATTTGTTGAATACCATTGTTTGTGGGTTTCATGAACCACACACTTAAATGTTCAACAAATAAGAACATGCTTATATACAGACATTATCAAAACCATAAAATCAAATACTGTGGATTCATTTATTTTCGTTGGTACCAATTTTCGTGGATTAAGAAAAACTTGCAAATTCGTGGATATTTAATTTCGTGGTTTTGCTGAAGTCTGCATACAAACCTATAGAAAATTATCATTCGTTGAATATCTAATTTCGTGGTTTGACTGTGTCCACGAAATCCACGAAAATTGGTATCCAACGAATAATAATGCATCCACAATATCCCTGAAAATGCAAGTTTTCCTCAATCCATAACATTGAAATAAAAGTATCCACAGTATTCTAAAAGTGTGTTACCTGCTGCCACTGTTGTTTCATTTTGGATAACTCATTAGTTTTCTCCTCGACCATATTCTGAGCTGTTTTTATATGATTTTCTAAATCTGCCCTTTGACTAGTTTTAGCTGATTCTGCTGCCAGAAGTAATTCTGTCTACAATTGTTTATAGAAAAAAGGAAATTAAAATGTTTCATATGTTTTTATGATCTAACATAAATAATAACAATAACAATTAATATTAAAACATCAGGATAATCAAGAAATGTTTCAAAGTAAATTTTGACAACAGTTGTAGGACTGGTCAAAAACTTTTTGTTGAACTAATCCATGTTCTAAAACATAAGCAATAGGAAACAGCTCGTGTTTTCTCAGTCAGACTATAATGTAAAGCTTGACATTAATAAGTTTCATCAAAACATGTCATATTAACATATATTTATTATCATGTAAAATTCTTTTGTTAATTGTTACACTAATAACCCAACATTCCCCATATCCTATAACAGTTGTGTTTTAAACAACACAACAAGCAATATTTACACTATGAAAAATTACATAAAATACAGGAAAAGCAAGGACATCCACAAAGAAGAAATAAAATAATGGAAAAAAAAAAATCATCTCTTGTTTTCTCACTAAGCTGAAATCATTTCAAATCATTCAAATGGAATTAAATTAAATTTAAGATAAGGATTGTCACCAAATAAAAAAAAGCATATGAAAAACTTAAAATGTGATAAAAAAATCAGTATGTAAAATATAACCTACCTGCAAATCTAAATGTACCTGATGATAGTTGAGTATTTTGTTAAAATATCTATTTTAAAATTTATCTAACCAAACAATCATGATGAAGACATAATCCTTCAATCAGTTTAATTGAGGTTTGGAGCTGGCATGTCAGTAACCGCTAGTAGTCCTTTGTTGATTTATGTATCATTGTCATTTGGTTTAGTTTCTTTTGTTATCTATTCTAACATCAAACTTGGACTTCCTTTTAAACTAAAGTGTTACTGTTCGTATTGTTGTGTGTTTGTTTTTTCTACTTTGGCTAAAGGTAGGGGGGGTAAAAAAACAAGAATGTGTCCACAGTACACGGATGCCCCACTCGTACTATCATTTTTTATGTTTAGTGGACCGTGAAATTGGAATAAATTCTCTAATTTGGCATTAAAATTAGAATAATCTTATCAAAGGGAACATGTATACTAAGTTTCAAGTTGATTGGACTTCTACTTTATCAAAAACTACCTTGACCAAAAACTTTAACCTGAAATTTGCACTATCATTTTTTATGTTCAGTGAACCGTAAAATTGGGGTCAAAACTCTAATTTGGCATTTAAATTAGAAAGATCATATCATAGGGCACATGTATACTAAGTTTCAAGTTGATTGGACTTCAACTTCATCAAAAACTACCTTGACCAAAAACTTTAACCTGAAGCCGGACAGACGGACGAACAAATGGACGAACAGACAGACGAACGGACGCACAGACCAGAAAACATAATGCCCCTCTACTATCGTAGGTGGGGCATAAAAACAAGATTAACCCCGCCGTACTTGTCCCTGTCCCAAGTCAGGAGCCTCCAGCTATTGTTAGTATTGTATGATTTTTAATTTGAGTTTCTTTCATATATTTCAGAGTTTAGAATGACGTCTTTTATCACTGAACTAGTTAACATTTTAATTAGTGTGAAAAATTAAGTAGCCATTTTCATGAAAAGTCTGGCTCATTAAAGTCATAAGAAACGAGTGACTGGTGAAAAATAATGTTCTTCCAATTCTTTAAGCAATGCATACAAACATTATAAACTTAGTCTTCTCTTCAAGAATTTTTCATTTTTTTCGCTTAAATTTTGTATAATCGTCATTTTTTTTTTAATCGGTCAGTGTTGTTGTGAAAATATGGCAGGTAATTAAAGTTTGTGTTTTGAAGCCAAAGTTTAACGATTGTCACCTGTTTGTCAACAATCACCAAAAAATCAACAAAAAAGCATGGAAATTGAGCACGTGTTTAACATGTAAATTCAGATAATAGTTTATTTTAAGGACATCCATGCGTATTGTGATCACCGGATTTTTACGAGATGGGTCACGCTGAGGTCACTTTGCATACAGAAAATATGTCGGGGGAATTGCTTCCTGGAAGGAAACAATTAAAATAAAGTAAATTCTTCTAAATATGAATAAATTAAAGAATTTTCTTCAGAAAAAAGTGTACATAAGTTTTAAAATGAAAACTATCCATTGAGTTATAAAAAAACATATGCATTATTTTTTTAATTTGAGGTTTCTTATGACTTTAAAGAAGACCCTGTTTTGAACTAATTTACAACATCTAATTACTGTTCCTTAGATCACACAGAATAAAACTGAGAATGGAAATGGGGATTTCATCAAAGAGACAACAACCTGACCAAAGAGCAGACAACAGCATATATCAATATTTAGGAGTCCGAAATGATCTTCATGTATTTAGAATTTTTCTCAATTGATACAGGACTTGAGACATTCCCCTTTTCAAAAACAGTCAATTTATAGCAATCAATGAGTTATTCTTACTTTTGACTGAACATCCACCTCTAACTTGGCTGATTTTACCGAGTTATCTCCCTGTAGTGTTATGTATCTCGTTAAGTTTTTCTTACTTTTGACTGAACATCCACCTCTAACTAGGCTGATATTACAGAGTTATCTCCCTGTAGTGTTATTTACCACCTTAAGTTTTTCTTACTTTTGACTGAACATCCACCTCTAACTTGGCTGATTTTACAGAGTTATCTCCCTGTAGTGTTATGTACCACCTTAAGTTTTCTTACTTTTGACTGAACATCCACCTCTAACTGGGCTGATTTTACAGAGTTATCTCCCTGTAGTGTTATGTACTACCTTAAGTTTTTCTTACTTTTGACTGAACATCCACCTCTTACTAGGCTGATTTTACAGAGTTATCTCCCTGTAGTGTTATGTACCACCTTAAGTTTTTCTTACTTTTGACTGAACATCCACCTCTAACTAGGTTGATTTTACAGAGTTATCTCCCTGTAGTGTTATGTACCACCTTAAGTTTTTCTTACTTTTGACTGAACATCCACCTCTAACTGTGCAGATTTTTGCTGTAGCTGTGTTATTTTCTCAGCTTTCTCAGACAAAGATCCCTTTAATTTCTCCACCTTGTCTTGAGAATTTTTCAGATGTCCTTTAACCTCTTGAAGCTGCTTATGGAGTTTTTCCTGCTTTTCAGATGATTCTTTTTCTTGTACAGTGGCTGAACTTTCTAACTGGGAAATCTTTTCTTGCAATATTGTCTACAAATTAAACGAGACTCTTCAATTTAAACCAGATCTTTAGTTTTTCTTTATTCTGTTTTATAATAGACATTTTACAAATATTCATCTAATTCTCATTAAAACCAATCACCTTTTTTTTCTCATAATTTTGCAAAACCACAAAATCAAATATCCAGGAAAATGAAAATTTTACTCAATCCAAGAAATAAGGTACTCACGAAAAATAAATGAATCCACAGTATCAAAATGTGGTTATAAAATTCCTAATTTGCATATCATACTTACCTTTTCTTGATTAAGCTGGTTAATTGCTGTTTCAATACCTTCCCCAGCCTCTATCTGAAAATAAAAGTTTCATATGTACAAAAAATTCAATACATAGAGTTCTCAAGAAAAATATTGATTTTATTAGATTATTGATCAGCATATTCTAATAAAGATTGTTTAGTTTACTTTTAGTAATAAAGTTTGTATGATTTACTTTTAGTAATAAAGTTTGTATGATTTACTTTTAGTAATAAAGTTTGTATGATTTACTTTTAGTAATAAAGTTTGTATGATTTACATTTAGTAATAAAGTTTGTATGATTTACTTTTAGTAATAAAGTTTGTATGATTTACTTTTAGTAATAAAGTTTGTATGATTTACATTTAGTAATAAAGTTTGTATGATTTACATTAAGTAAAAAATTTGTTTGATTTACCTTTGCTAATAAATTTGTCCTTTCAGTCTCCATTCTTGTTGCCTCCTCTTTCACTGAGGACATCTGTTCTTCTAAACTAGATATTCTCTCATCTCTGAAAAAGTATTTAAAAAGTAAATTCATTGAAATGTTAGTCAAGTGTTTCAGTCAAAGGGTGCATTACTGGCTAAAATAATTTAAGGAAACATTTTTTGGATAAGATCCTTTTTAAAATAACAGAATCTGTTGATTGTACCTAAGATCAGATCAAATTATGAAAAGGGTGTCATTTAAAACTTTGTTAAAGTTCATCTTTATCCCTGAGAAAACTATTCATCAAATATTCCTTTATTTTTCAGCTTTTTTCTTCACAAGCTATTTCAGGAAATCATATAATTTGAAAAACCCTTTAAATCATATTGAATTAGAAATTGTTGGAATACTTAAAGACTGTAACTATTCTTTGGTGTTGTCATCAAATCAAAGCATGTGCTTCCGATATTGGCTAAATTAGGTATAATAATTAGTTAATTTTTTTAAAAGTTTACCAAAAACAAAAATAGTTATTTGACTACTTGAATTGTAGATTCACTACAGTACAAACAATAATCATACCTTGATTGTATTTTTCTTGTTTCTTCTTCAAGTAAGTTTTCTTTTTCTAAAATAGCAGATCTTAATTCTTCACTGGAGCTGCACTGTATTAAAATGGAATCAATATTATTATCTTCATATTTCTATGTTGATGTTGCTTTCATTTTAGAAATTTACATGTTGATATGTATCAATCATCAAATACACAGTTTGGGCATGTAGCATATCCACACCTCACATAGTGATATTATGAACTTCATTTTAAATAATTCTTTTATATGATTGTTTCAATAATTGTAAATGTACCAAGTTTCACTGCTGAAGAGATTGGAAGAGTAGCTTAAAGAATTACAAATTATACAAAAAGGTTTGGTATGGCGTCAGTTAATAACTGAGCCAAAAAGTCTTTCCTCTTACCCGTTTAGCAAACAGCAACACATACCAATATTAAAGTCTTTGTTTTGAACTAGTTAGAACTCATAGTCCTCAGCACTCAAGGCCCACAAGACTTTTTGAAATATAAAGAAATCCTTGTTACCTCTGTTTGATAGTGTTGTTGTAAATCTGTAAGCTGTTTCTGAAGATCTTCTATCTGCGATATTTTTGTATCATTATTTGACTGAACCTAAAAAAATATTGCATTGAGTTATCTAAAAGTTTTCTAATGCGTTATATAGATATATATATTGAGGCCATTTTATTAAACAACTGTTATGACTTCTGATATTTAAATCATCTTACATTGTATTGCTGTTTTTGCTGAGAGATATTTTTAATATTACAATAATCAAATGCAACACAGTCATAATTTATACTCATTTTTTTTGTGTTTAATCACTTAAGTTAGTCTCAATATGACCCAATTTTCTTTCTTAATTTTCAAATTAGTATTAAATGGCTATTATTCTGAGAAAATATGTCCAAATAACACCTACTTTTTCCAGTTCCAGTTTAAGTTCATTATACTGTTGTTCTTTCTGATGTAACAAAGCTACTGACTCAGATTTAGATCCTCCCAGTTGTTTCTCTATGTCTTCTATAAAACTGTCCTTCTCTTCAACTCTTTTTTGTATCTATGTTCATAAGTAAAATAATGACAAAAAACATAAATACAAATGTTTTATTCATATTGAGATTTTTATTTCTTACAATGGAAACCTTACATTTGTTTAGAGTTATCAAGAATTCTACTCAAATTCACCGGTGTTAAAATAAAAATTGGATAGAATGAACTCAAGTTATAAAAGGGTAAAGGCATCTAAAACTAACAGATCAACTTATATAGAACCAGATATTTAAGTTGCACAATAAAATTCAAATTCAACTCAGCAGTTGCAAGAAAATTAGTTAAAAACACTTATTTTTACACATTATAATGTAAAACCTAAAGCCCAAACCCTGACCCCATATTTGTATTTGTAATCAATTATAAAAATATCTATGTGAGAACAGTATACTTTTTTTCCAAATTCAACCTAACTGGACAAGTTTTCTAATTCAATTGCATTAATATTACTTTTAATATATATGATGTGTTGGTGACAAGAGATCATAACTTACAGTTTCAACTTCTGACTTCATTTCAACAATTTCTTTATCCTTTTCTTCAATGATTTGTTTCAAATTTGTGACTTCAGATAACGAGTTGTCTAATTCAGTTTGTATCTCACTTATTTTTTCTACTTTCATCTTAAGTTCATCTTTGACAGCCTCCATTTCTTGTTCCTTCTTCTGTAATTCAGAATTCACATTTCCAAATTGTGAACTTCTATCTTCCATTTGTTTTTGCAACTTTTTTACTTCTTCACTAGTGCTGTCTATTTCAGATTTTAGTTCAATAATGTCCTTTTCTTTAACATCTAAATCTTCCTCTAAGTTTGAGATTTGATTAGCTCGGGTTTCAGCTAGTTGTGTAAGTTGCACTATTTCTGAATCTCGTTTCGTCATGTCAACTTTTAACTGAGCAATTTCTTCAACTCTTTCTGTCAACTGTTTCTGGACAATAGATGAACTTTCTTGGCCCTGAATGTAAGAAAACTTATAAATAGTTTGACTGAAACTGGAAACTTGTAAAAACATGTACTGTGGTTTTATTATTAGTCATGGGATACCAAAATTTGTGAATTACATGGGTAAATCAAACCTTTATTTTGAACAATGCAGTGAATGGAAAAATACAGGAATTTGATGTCCTACTAAGTAAAAATTTTCGTTAGACTATATGCAGACTTATGCATGGTTTCAAACATCCATGAACATGTAATGATGTGTTTGAAAATCAAGTTCACATGAAATCCACATTAAAAAATAATTGTAGATAATGATAATTTGTCACTTCTTTGTGTTTTAAGATACTTTTATTACATTTGTCTTCTTCTAGTGATGTAAAATTAAAATACAGAGATAAAAATTTATCTTTGGCAAGTGACAATAGCTACAACAGATTGATGGGAAGTGTGTAAATAGTCATTGGATGTTGCTAATTCAACCTATCACACTTAGAAAATTATCATTAATTGCCTTTTAAACAACAGCTTCAGAGGCTCCCTCTGAATACATGCTAACCGGATAAGGCTGTTTTGTTGTTTTGTAGTGTTAATGAAAGATTTGCATGATTTAAAATAATCATATTTTTTAACACCTATAAAGCATAAGTTATAATAAAGTTTTATCATAAAACTTATTTGTAACCAGAGCCAATGCTTTTAAGACGAGTGCTAAAATTTCTCGTATACTAGCACTTAATATTATCAATGAAAACGACAATACCTTCATAATATTTGACTGTAGTTCTGTGTACTGATCTGTTTTGGCCTTGACCTCTTTCTGTAGGTTCTCAATCTCTAAAACTCTTTTATCAAGGTTATTTTGAAGTTTACCAGATTCCTCTGACTTTGATTTCAGTTCTTTTTCTACATTGTCTTTCTCATATGACATCTTTTCATGTAGTGTCTTGAGTTGATTAAGTTCTTCCTGTGTTTGTTTTAAATCCGTTTGAAGTTGTGTGAATGAATTTGCCTTTTCTTCAAAGGAAGACTGTAATCTAAAGTCAAATAAAACAAATTACAATGTTTCTTCTTTTGCAACATATCTTACAACATACATATATTAAAAAGAGATATGTGGTAAAAATTTATCATACATCTATCAAACAAAAAATTACAATCTAAATATACTTTTAGAGGCCATTATATGATTTTGACAATGAGCCTGCACTAGTAACATATGGTAAGCCCTAAATGGTATGGGCTTTGCCCATTGTTAAAGGCTGTATGGTGACCTATAGTTTCTGTGTCATATGGTCTCTTGTGGTGAGTTGTCTCATTGGCAATCATACTGCATCATCTTTTATATATTGAATAAAATTGAGAATGGAAATAGGGAATGTGTCAAAGAGACAACAACTCAAACAAAGAACACTTAAAGAACTTATGCAACTTAAACAGTACAGAGTCAGTCAAATTAGTTCTGGTTTTCACTTTCATCCAGAATTTTAATTCAATGAAAAATCACCTTTTTCCCTAAAACAAAACTATCTTAAAAATTCAACCCTAGAATTATAAGTGTTTCCCTTGTAACAAAGAACAACTTGTTTACAGTAATAAACAGCAATAGTAATAAGCCATTTAAATTGATCTATTACTTGAAAAAGAAAAAGACAGTAGTATTTTCGCATATAATTGTGTTTTGTTAGATTATTTGTTAGTTGCTTTTAAAACATCCAGTGCCAAATATTTCATGCATGTTTAGGATGAATGTTTTGTAAAAAGGTTTTCTCATGGCAGAAAATGCTAAATTAAATGATAAGTGTTACCTCTGTACTTCTTCCACTTTTGGTGACTCTGATATCTGAGCTTCTAACTGTTTGAGTTTTTCTTCAGTACTATAAGACAAAAGTAAATACAATCTGCTGATACTATGAAACTAGTTTAGCTTCTTACTTAAAAATTACATTCAATGTAACCACATTTTGTGTCTGTTAAATTGACAGCATATGAACAATTGGCCACAATGAATAAATCTTATCTTAAAAACATAGTTTTACAGACTTTTTTGTAAAACTCAAGATTTGGAATAAATGAATGATATAGTTGTTTCTCTCCTTTTAATTGTTAACATCTACAAGTTTGTATTGAAACAATATTGTTTATGAGAACACTTTTACCTAGCAACTTCTAAATAGCTCAACTTTAATTGTAATGAAAAAGTTGCAATAAAATTGAACACATATTGCCTATGTCCTAGACTGATCTAAATAGAGTTTAGTGTAAAAAAAAATTCTTATTCATAATTTTTTACAGGCGAAAATAAAACATCATTTCATATATATATATATGTCCATAACACAGCATAATTATAACTTAATAGCATTTCATATAAATATTTCATTACAATCAGCAGTGTTCTCCCCAGATTTTTCATCTAGCATCCTGGAAAACATGGAAAACAAGGAAATTTGAAATACCATCTTGTTTCTAAAAATTATAGCATCACATGTATAACACAATCTATAAGGAACTAAATTCAGATAGCATCACATTACCATGATGCTAAAAGGTCCTGGGGAGAACACTGCAATGTTGTTGTTTTTTGTACTTTAAAAATTCATTTCAATATTTTTTTAATGGGTGTGTGAATGGGGAAAAGCAGATGTGCAGAATAAGGGATTTTGTATCATTAAGCAGCTGTGCATTACAAGTTTATTAATGCCCCTTGTTAAAATCCACTGAAACAAAATTTTACCGCTCCGGCTTCCTTTTCTGCAAAAACTACAAACTAAGTAGCAAATTATATGGACAAAAACTACTATTAAAAAAGTTCGCTACTCAGTTTAAAAATAACAAGCTTTTCATAACACTAGTATATATTGATGGGGGATAAATAAAGGAGCTAAAATAGCGAAAAAATATATTAAAGTCAATGTTCTTGTTTTCTAGATATAAGCCATTGAAATTTTTTTGGGAAAACAGATTTTAGATTTTTCATAGCTTTATCATTGACAAGTTTAAGTTCTAAAAGCTATTAAAAAATAACAAAGATTTTATACAACTTTAACAGATGGTTTAATTATACATGTAACAGATTTATTAAAAGAAAAATGGGGGTCAAAGGGCAATTTTTTTTTAAGGCATTCAAATGGATAAAACAATAGGATTCTGCAAATCTGACAAAAATTCAAAAACACGTCAAGCGAACATCCTTAACAAAACATTCAGCAGAAATTATTTCTGATAGCAAAGAAATTCAAAACATTTCACAACTAAAATTAAGAAAAAAATCTTTGAACTTTTAACTAAACTTACATTTTTATTGACAAGAATACATTAATGTGTACTAATTTCAATTAAGATCTTATGCTTACACACTGTTTTTAGTTTTGAGTTCGTTATAAAGTTTCTCAATAGCATCTTTCTCCTTCTCTTTCTCCAGAGACAAATTATCCATCAAAGTTTGTACTGATATTAGTTCCTGCTTCAGAACCATCACATCCTCTGCTCCTGGCCTAAGTAGTAATAAAAAGTAAAGTAACAAAAATACTTCTAACAATACAAACAATTCTTTATTATGTTAAGTAATGCCTGGATTGGTAAGAATTATTTGCAAGAATATAAAAAAAAAAAACAGAAAATAAATTTGACACAGTTTTAACAGTATCAAGTAACAATCATCTACTGCAGATTCAGTATTATTTGTTGGATACCAATTTTTCGTGGATTTCGTGGGTACAGTTGAACCACGAAATTAAATGTTCAGCGAATGAAATATTTTCTTTAAGCTTGTATACAGATTTCCGCAAAACCATGAAATTAAATATTCGTGATATGTGCTGTAGTTGTAGATTAAGTGCAGCAACAGCTAGGAGCTATTTTAGTGTTGGGTAATTTGAATATACATTTGTATTCCTGGAGGTGGGAGCTCGAGGTGCATATAGTTGGAATTGGTATTTTTTTTATACAAAACATCAAACTCATACTTTTCACTGAAACAGAACAAAACAGAAACTGATTACTGATAGACAAGAAAAGGCAGTCATTGATAAATAATATTTATATAGTTGCATTCAGCAGAATCTTATCATTAGGAAAAAAGTACAATTTACAAATGTATGTCCCAACTGCTATGACTTTCACCATAGGTATACAAAAATCTTAGAAAATGAACAACACTGACGGCATACTCCGTAATTTTTGTGTTTGTTATTTTATTTTATCTTTATAATAGACACATTACACTTGCATGCACATTTGTCAGCCATTAAGTAACATTACACAGGTTCCTGTAAACTTTGACACAACAATTCAAAACATCTGACTATAAAAAAGTGATTGTTGCTTGACGTCAGAAGGTTATTTGGAGGAGAGTTAAGGTTATTCAGAGGCAAAATTCAGCGAAATATCAAAAGTGTAAATAGGTTTATAGCTAGACTTTAAATTTGAAGAATACTTTTGGTGAATTTTTATCAATAAAACTATCTTCCTCATATGTATATATGCAATTTAATTTCTTTCTTTTTCTATGAGAACTTTGTCTTTTTCTAATTCTTAACTGATTTATAATCTCCTTATTTTGATAATCTTTACAAATCTTTTTTCAATGGTTGTTGTAATACCAGATAATACATGTATATATCATTTTCAAAGTACCTTTGTGATAGCTGTGCCTCTAAATTATGTATAAATGTTTCTTTTGACTCTATCTGTCCCTGTAAAGGATAAAGATTATATGCATAAGTTAATTGTATCTTGATGGATATGGAATTTTTAAGCTTCCTATGCATGTTGATAGCTTGATTAGTATGCAATTTTTAAGCTCACTATGCATTTTGTAACTTTATAAGTATGCAATTTTTAAGCTCACTATGCATTTTGTAACTTTATAAGTATGTAATATTTAAGCTCACTATCCATTTTGTAACTTTATAAGTATGTAATATTTAAGCTCACTATGCATTTTGTAACTTTATAAGTATGTAATATTTAAGCTCACTATGCATTTTGATATCTTGATAAGTATGTAATTTTTAAGGTCACTATGCATTTCGCTTTCTAAATATATATATATTTTAACTCACTATGCATCTTGGTATCTTGATAAATGCAATTTTTAAACTCATTTTGCATTTTGATATCTTAATATAAGTATTCAACTCTCAAGCTTGTCTTGGTCAATAATTTAACTACCTTCAATGTGTGTATATGATCTTCTAATGCCCCCTTTTGTCCTTCTAGTTCATCACATTTGGCTTTAACTGTCACTAATTCACTTGCCTGTAAAAATAACCAGTTAACTGCTTTGTACAAGTTCTTAGATGTAAATTCATTATTATCATTAATTGTATCCATTTTGCGAAAGATTTTTTCAAAGTATAATTAAAAAAGGCGCTTTTTAAATAACAGTGAAACATAATTTACATAAAGACATGAGGAGGTGAACAAGTTAGACTCCCTTAGATGCATCTAAATAGAAAGTTAAAAGATTATTTGCAAAATAGTGACTTAGATCTGGGGTTGAAGTCATAAAACTTTGCTCCGTGCTTGGAGCACAAAAATCATGCTCGAAACACAAAGTCCAGTATTTTGATTGGTTGATTCTTTAGTCTGAGTACAAAAATCGAGCTTG
The DNA here is from genome assembly GCF_965363235.1 of Mytilus galloprovincialis. Lineage (NCBI taxonomy): Eukaryota > Metazoa > Mollusca > Bivalvia > Mytilida > Mytilidae > Mytilus > Mytilus galloprovincialis. The sequence goes on from NC_134838.1 coordinate 49,212,668, forward strand.
AAAGTTTCATGACCGCAAGGCCTGGCTGTGGCCATGCACACGGATGGTGAAGGTACTTCAAAAGTTCATATTTTAATACTTCCAAGAAATAGGATACTTACTTGATGAAAATTAAGCTTAAATTAATATCATTAGATTATTACCATTTGACCAGATTTAGTTGACAGTCTACTGCCTTCTTCTGTCATTAATTCTTGTTTTGCTGACAATTCCTCTACTTTAGCCCTCAAATGGTGGCACTCATTCATTACTGAAAAAAAGACAATTTTAAAATATTCATTCCCTGAATTTCTTTGACACATACATAGTAAATAAATAGAGAGTTATTTCAGCATAACTATAACATAAAAACTTGTTAAATTTGATTCTTTCTAACAAAAATACAAAATCTTGGAAAGTTTTATTTTACAGAAGTGTTCCATGATAATTTATTGTTATAATCACAGAATAATTTTGAAGAACAGTGTGAGCATGAAGGGAGAAACATGTAGATTACACTGTGGTTAAATTTTAGAATGTAGGAAAAAAAGTCACAGGAAAAAAAGTCACGGAAAAAAAGTCACGGAAAAAAAGTCACAGGAAAAAAAGTCACAGGAAAAAAAGTCACAGGAAAAAAAGTCACAATTAATATTTTGTATGAAAACTGTCATATGATCTGCACTTATATATTGGTAATGACTTTTGTCTGTGTGTGTTTTTTTTTCTGCTGTTCATGTGCAAGTATGGTTTTGTGTTTTTTGTATCCCATGTCCTTTTGTTTTATTATAAAATCTAGAATGTAAACTAGGAAATGTGTCAAAGAGACAACAACCCGACCATAGAACAGACAACAGCAGACGTTCACCAACAGGTCTTCAATGTCATTCAAAGGATTTTTTTTGTAATGTTACTGATACATGTTTTGTTGTAATTATTTTTGTTTCATGTGTTTTTACATTAGAAGCAAATTAGACAGCTTAGCATATGTTTCTACAAAAGCAAAAGAAAACCTGTACACGCTCGTGAACTGATACAATGTATGTTTTGTTGTAATAAGTTTTGTTTCATATCTTTCTTGAATGATGCTAGTTATAGACAGCTAAACGTATTTTTCTACAAGTCTTATGCTCTTATGCTTTGGAAATTACACGTAAAATCGCAAAGCAAAAGAAAACCTGTACAAGCTCGTGTATTGATATATTAAAAAAGAAGATGTGGTACCCAACTGTCCACAAGAGACCAAAATGACACAGAAATTAACAAACATAGGTCACCTGTACAAGATCGTGTACTGATACATGTTGAAGTTCTTTTTGTTTCATACCTTTTTTTTTTATGTATGACCTGTTGATATAGTGTTAAAGAAATAAATTAAGCAAAACGAATTGAATGTAGTAATGTAGATTTAATGTATACATCATAATAATATAAGTCAATAATAGTAACATAATAAATAATCAAGCACAAATAAATGTCTTTATCAATGAACAACAGATAATGAACATGTGATGCACATAGTTTTACTTAAAGTTCACTTGATATATAGCAGAGATGACAACTAATGGTTAAGTCTTATGTTCCAACCAACACCCCTGAGAAATTCTGCAATGGTCTTGTTGCCTGATGTCAAGTCTCTGCACAAGTTTTGAAGTCTTAGTTGAAGTTGGACATAACGTTGTTGGACCCGTTTAACTGGTGGGGTGCCTACAGCGTCTTGTTGTATCAAGGTTCTCACTGTAGCTTCTTCTTTCTGGCACCATTCTACTACTCTCCATATTGATGGGTGGGCATAACCTACTAAGTTGAAGAATTTGTTGTTCCAACCTTCACATACATTGTTGGTTCTTGAATCACCGTTGACTGTTGCGTCATGGACATTCCATATAGTTGGTGGGAACATGGGTGGAGTGCAGCGCATTACTAAACGGAGACCTTGACCTGGTGCTGGGTTACGTCTCATGTTGCCACTTACATAGGTTGCATCAAAGTAATCAAGAAGTTCAGCTGCTTCTGGTGGGTCATCTGGACACAAAGTTCTTAGCAGGTGGACACCATTTGGCAAATCAGCTACAGGCAGAAAGGCAAGGCCGTCCATCATACCACAGAACAAGCGGAAGTCATCGCTAATCTTGTAGTGGGGAACCAAACCAAGGCTCTGTATCTTTCTCCAAGTTGCTTGTGTAAGATGATAGAAACATCCCTGGTTGTTGATATGGCGGCCAAATACTGCCGACACTGCACGTAGAACGCCATCTTCGAAGTCTGTTACCACAGTCTGAACATTTAACTGTAGGTGGCTGGCTTGGCATTTGTCGACCAATGACTGAAATAACTCTCTGTATGTATCTTGATTCTTGTTCGGCAAGAAAGCATACACTGTGGTGACTGTAACATCTTTAAAAGGTACTCGGATGGTGTACAGCTGTTTAAAAGGATGTGGAGCTACAGAGAAAGTACCATCCATAAAAAAGGTATGGGCTTCAGCAAGACGTCTTAAACTGTCAGGACTACAAAAGACCAACATTCTGTTCTCAGCATTCTGTCCATTGTCATACAGTAGGAACTGTTGGTGGTTGGTTGTAATAGTGAATTCTGCTGGCAGTGTGACATCTACAAAGCTCTGGGGAACAGGTGGTGTTGGACGCTGGTTGCGCATGGTGCGTTTACAATTCTCTTCTCTGGGCATCATTGCTTGCACATCATCTTCACATGTTGAAACAACCTGGGCGAAGATCTGGCTTGGTTTGTCTCTGGTGAGAGCAGCCTGCTCTTTCATTGCGTACCTGGACTTAGTGTACTTTATGCTAATATCACTTGGATCATGGTTGTGTGGCTGGCCAGGAGTTGGATTTTCATTCTGCAGAGAAGTTGTAATGGACCCTTTACATGCAGTGCTGGATCGCTTCACACATTTCCACCACTGTACTGTCTTTCTGGTAGTATGCTTAGTGTACATGTACCCCTGGTAGCAAAGTTTGGAACCACATTTGTTGCTCTTGATGACTTCCATACTTGATTTAATAACACTTGAAATTATTTTTTTCTTTTATAGAAAAGTAAATGAAGTCATACATTTTCTTTAATTTGAGTCAAAGTTAGAAAGTCTATGATATGGTTTGACCACATGTTATTGTGATTTTTGTTTTTCTATAGCTGTGTTTTTACCAATTTCATGAGAATCCTTCAATTACATGTTAAACAAACAAAGCATCCCCATTAACAATAATTATGTAATTACAACATTTATTGACAGTGACTGTTGAGATTAATTAGTGGCTTCTTGTGGCACCTTTCCCTTTTTTGCAGACCTTTCACTTCCTCTTTTGGAAGGAAGCCCTACCCATGAAAAACAACTAGGGCTTATCATGAATGAAAAGGAAACAAATGGCTTATCCTGTTTGTTTAAGAGTTTGGTTTTAAAAAGAGAACATAAATTATTACACTTTTCATTTTTTTGGTGTATTTATTAAAAAAAAAAAATGATGAAAAACATATATTTTTTTATTTTATTAACCCATAAATAAAACGAAATCTGTTAATATCGATGTGCGCTTTACCTATATAAATTTTAAAAGCTTTTATTTAAAAATAATTGATCTGATACACTTTTACTAGTAGTATTATTTTTATTTAACAAAACTACATTTTTTTAAATTATCTATTTCATACAGCTGATATACAAAATCACTTTTGTCATGTGCATTCCAACATACTTCTTATAAAACATTTTATATACTTCTTTCAAATAATTTTATAATTGTGACTTTTTTTCCTGTGACTTTTTTTCTTGAGACTTTTTTTCCTGTGACTTTTTTTCCTAGAGGTTTTGTGACTTTTTTTCCTGTGACTTTTTTTCCTGTGACTTTTTTTCCGTTGACCAAATTTTATTATATAATCTATAGGAAGTAACTTACAAATAGTTCTACTTTCTTCAGAGCCTTTCAACTGCATCTGCATCATCTCTAACTCAGATTTTTCCTAGTAAACAAGATCTTTATACATGTATTTACAAGATAATAATATTTACAATATATGTACCGGTACACTTAAAATTGAGATAAATCAAACTAAAATTTAAAGTATAATCTGATTTATTTTATTTGCTTAAATATGCAAAAGGGATGAGACACAAGTTAATCGACCTGTTGGTGACCTTCTGCTGTTATCTGCTCTATGGTCGGGTTGTTGTCTCTTTGGCACATTCCCTATTTCCATTCTCAATTTTTTTTTTGTATAGTCTTCTCCCAAGCTGATCTAATCTGATGCCCAATGGAAATATGGTAGCATTCTTAGTTTGAAGTTATTCCGTTAAGAAACAATTCATGGGGGCTTGAATATATCATGATTTACTATGGGTTTGCCCTTTAATAGGCTTTATGCAAAATATTTTACCCTGAGCGATAGCCTTTTATAGCGAACCATACGAAATGGGGTTTTCTAATCTAGAAAGACCTATGGGTTGCCTATTATTGCTTACATCCACTTCATTTGAACTTATTTTCTATCTAAATGCAATATTTGCCACTGGAAATTAAGCATTCAACTATCATAATCATCTATGCAGCCTGTCTAAGTGATTTATTGTATACACTGTAATAAAATTCATTAGATTATCTGTGTGTCCATCTACCAAGGGAGATAACTTACATCTTATGTTAATACCAGGTGAGATAACTTACATATTCAGTTAATACCAAGGGAGATAAATTACATCTTCTGTTAATACCAAGGGAGATAACTTACATCTTCTGTTAATACCAAGGGAGATAACTTACACCTTTTGTTAATACCAAGGGAGATAACTTACATCTTCTGTTAAAGGTATTTTACCACTTCCACTGCCAGATCTCCCTTTCTGAAGTTCTATTTTTAGCTGCTCTGTGTATTTTTGACTGTCTCTCAATGAGAATTTTAGGTTTTCTATTTCTTGTCTGAGGGCAAAAACATCTCCATCTCTAGAAAATAAAGTAAAAAGTTCAAAGTCTCGTATGACCTGATTGAATATTTGTGACTATTCAATGTAGAACTAGAAGAAAATTCTGAAACAATTCTTAATAACAGGTGCACAACTTCAACATATGTGCAATGTTCCTGTTCAGGTATCTAGATTGTAAACTGTAGGAGAAGAAAATTACACAAAATAAGTATATATCCATTTTGAGCATGAGGCATTTATGAAGTGAAGATTGGTTAGTTTAGAGTCCAATAATATATTAATGTAATCTTAATGTCTTCCTCAATTTGTGAGCTGACACATTCAAAATCTAGTCTATTGGTCTAGTACCATATCATTAGATGTTTATATGTTTCATCTGAAAATATGCATGAAAGAATTGCTATTGACATTATACAGCCATCAATATTCATCTTATCTTATAAAGCAGCATTTTACATTATTTCACAACATACTAGCCTGCTTAAAATCTATTTAACATCTAGCTAATGTTATTTTTTCTAGAATCCCACTCAGACTGAAAGTAGCTTTAAACACCATCCAATCAATCATTATTTTTTCTAGTAAGCTCTATCACCCATCATTGTCTAAACATCTTCCTACTAACCTGTTTTCTGATATATTATTAGCCTCCATGTCATGTGTTTCAAAATGAGATTGCAGTTCCTCTGGTGTGTTATAGGACTTCTTACACATTGGACATAGAAATCCTTCCTATAATATTTAAAAAAAAATGTTTTCATTAATAATTTGGTTTAATATAAAACCTTACAAGGATTCAGAATTAAATCTGTTAAATTTTATCATTTATTGTACACAGTAAGGTACTTACAAAATGGAAACCACCTAAAGAGACAAGATAACAATTTCAATTCTATTTTCACTGTTCTTGAAACACTCATAGTTGAGATTTTACAGCAATTACCATGGATCCCATATATGTTTTAATGGAACAGTCCTTTACAATAAAAGTTAAACTGTATTTTGAAACACCCATTACAAAAATCTTTTTTATTTTAATTTGAATTTTGAAAATGTTTTCTCTCTTGTAATGCAGAAGCTCATATTCATAAACTTACAAGATAAATAAAAGATAAAGTTATTACTTTATTGCATTTGCTATTTCAGGGGGAAAGTAGGGATGTTGGAAGGCTTTATATCATAAAACATCAGGGTGGGTTTTGAAATTTAAAACATTTTAAAAAATAAATACACTTCTGACCTATATTTTTTACCTGAATAAACCACAGTAAAGGAGAACTTTATAATAAAATCATTTTTTTAAACACATCTGTGTTTAAGGCAGTACTTTGACCTACAGTTGTTTACTTTTTACAAATTTTGTCTTGAATGGAGAGTTGTCTCGTTGGCACTCATACCAGATCTTTGACAAATTGACATTGTATTTCTTATCAATAGAATAGAGAATGGAAATAAGAAATGTTTATTGTAAATAATTTGAATCTTACTAGATGCAAAATTTACACCCAATATTTTAGAAGGACACAGAAAATGTCAATGATACAAAATTAATTCTCTCGGAAATCTTTGACTTAACATTATGACTTTGTTTAACTATATCAATTTATTGTATATAGCACCATTAATAAAAGAAAACAGGGTTCTAGATAAATTTTGGGTATGTCAGTGAGGAATTGTTTCATTAAATAAATTCACATACTCCCTGAGGCTTGTTTTCGTCATGTTCAGCATCAAAATGATTCTGCAGGGCTTCAGCAGATGGCATGGATTTCATACACATAGGACATAGAAATCCCTGAAATATGAAGTAGTGCTCTAGGATAGATAAGGGAAGACAGGGATACAGTCTGATTAAAATCTGCATCCCAATGTCTCTTTGCTAATGATACAGAGAGAACTTATGGGGCAAATTTTAGTGAAACTGAACAACAAAAGTAACAAGGACAAACAAAAGATTGAATAAATCAAATGTAGGTAGTGCAAGCTTGAAGGGCAAATTTTTGAAGCTCAGATAATGCAAGTTAAAAACTTGTAACAATTTTTATAAACTTAAGACACTTATAACAACAGAGTAGGCAGTAATTAAATTCCTTCAAAGACATTGACATGTTTCGGATAAAAGCAATGCAGAAAATCATGCTCTAGAGTCTAGAATGAAATCGGGAATCGATTATTTACATGTAACAATGTCACCATGCTGAGAAATTATAAAAAGAAACAGAATGTAAACTTGAACAAGAAGTTAAAATAATGTGTGTTTGCAATAGAAGTGAAATTGTTGATTTAATTTCTTGTTTTCTGTTTTATTATCCTCTCCCTCCCCCCCCCAAAAAAAAACAAAAACAAACCCCAACCCCATCACCTATAACTTACCTGTGCCTCTTCTTCTGCATCATTCTGTCCTTGTTTTACAGGGGAGGACTTAGAAGAGTTGCTCTGTAAAAATAAAAACAATGCTGATGATTCTAAAATATTACACTTCATATACTGTGAAAGTACTTTTATTCGTGGGGTACCAATTTTCGTGGTTTTCGTGGATGACTTTATCCACGAATTTAAGTGTCCAACGAAATAAAATAACCATTATCTAAATCAAGACCTGGAAAGATCCCAATCGGTAGGTTTTACTACTGATATGACATGTATGATCTAGTCTAAGAGAAGATATTGAATAGCACCAACTCTGAGAATACTTTAATAGCAGTCACAGAACTACAACCGCATGCAGGATTATACCCATTTAATCTTTAATAACCTAAAATGTACAACTTTTGTTTTTGATCAATGAAAGTCAGATTTCCGGTATTGATATGCTAGTATGATAAAGTGTTCATTTTATATCCTCATAGTTCTCGTACATATAAGAAATAAATAAATTATGCTGGTCTTGATTTTGTTAAGAATTATTTGGCAATTCATAGCATTTGTTTATGTTACTGTTTTCTTTAGGTGACATGTTAATGGCCTAATTAACACCTTTGATGGTCTTTAATCTGTTAATCACTTTATCATGGGTTAATTAGTGTTATCACTACGATTTACACGGGTCAATGTTTACTTTGCAATTTCCTTCAATCTAGACTACTTGTAACCCTCGTTTCTAAAGGCTTCAATTTTTCAATTTTTTTTTTTTTTTAGAAAACTAAAATCCACGAATTTAAAAACCCACGAACATGTAAATATTGCTCAAACCACGAAACTTGATACCCACGAATTAAAGTACTTTCACAGTACATGATATATGGGAAGCTACATGTACATGTATAAAGGAGAGTTTGAATTTTAAATTCACAATTTAGATTAACAGTTCAGTTATTTGAGTGCTTCTTCCTACAATTAGTTCAGATTACCTATTTGTACATTTTGTAATACCAACTCTTTTTATCATTTGTAACTAAACATTATCAGGTTCATCCATTCTACTGTTAGTAATTTGTTACCCAAATGATATAATGCAAAAAAATCATGTAAGAGTTTCAAAAATAAAATCCAAGTGGTATTCAGGAACCGATACTACATGTTTTGATTTGGCAGTTTGACAGAAAAACTGAAAAAGCTGTCAGATGCCAACATTTTACTTTTTCAATATAATACACTTCCTTTTATCGCAGTATGAAACATTTGCAATGGAACATTTTTTACAGAGGAGAACCTGTTTTTGTCTCTAAAAACAGCTCAGTTATGGAAAATAATATGCATGCACAGTTTGAATCTGCAATAGAAATATTGTATAGGTACATGTATGAGTTTATGAATATGTGCTCAGTAAGATTTAAATGGTGACATATATACATTCTACCTGTCAAGGAAAAATCTGAAATATCTTCGACCAACAGTTTAAATTTGCATTAAAATGCTTCATTTTTCACCCACAATTGTATATAATGAGCATTTGCTTGTGTTAATTCTGGGTGTAATGCAAAAATGGTTGAATAATTGCTTAATTAGGCAGGCTACTTACTATGCAACACAGAGTCTAGTATACATGCAATAAAGTAATGAATAAGTATGATCACTGTGTTCAAGCTAAACAACTGTGACAGTGAAATAAGAGGTTTCTGTAAAATCATTCTGGCAGAACTAACAAGATCAATTATCATTACTGCAGATGTATTTCATTAGAAAAGAAGGTTGTTGGCTAAAAGATATAGAATGTCTTCAGGCAAGATCAAATTTTTTTTTGGTCATTTCAAGAATATATGAATCATTTATCTTAAATATATACAAATCTTGTCAAGCACAATCACTGTGAATAATCTGATTTTTTTTATTATGTCTGGAGGGATTTTCAAATGATCCCCTTGTGTAAACTGTACTTTTACAATGATATTAACATGATTAAGAATCATATCCATCTTTACCAATAGAATCTTGTGTCATAAATTTGTAACATGTCCATGATCAGATGATGGCAATTTTAATCTTATTTATTTCAACATTTTCAAAAAGTAAAAAAAAAACTTGTAAGACTTATCTTAATGCTGCAATAATTAAACATTAAAACAACTGTTTAAAACATATCAACTTTAAATAAATACTTTGTCATCTGCAGATTCCAATAACAAACCGACTGTGCAAGGGCTGTACAATGTATAGCCAGTCAAGGTCGTTAATAACTTCCATTTTTCATTAACAAATTAGTCTCTTTTCAGAATTTGTTTAAAATTGTTTAGTACAGAAACACTTATTTGCACAATGAGAAAGATAAGGACAATGAAGGAAGGCAAGGAAGGATGAAAATTAATAAATAAATCACCTTGTTAGTATCAGCATTATCAACAACCTGCCCCTGGAGGATAAACAAAATAAAATAAATATGAATATATAAGCTAAATTATAAAGCATTGTTTACCAATCACCAAATGACTAGTTATGAAGTGAAACATGTCTAAATCAAAACCTGTATAAATTTGAAACCTGTCTGTCTAAAGTGAATTTTAGTAAAAGAACATACATTATATGCAGTGGTCTCGCTAGCCCAAAATAGAAGGGCGCCGCGCCCTGGGTGCCCTCAGCCGCGCCCTGGGTGCCCTTAGCTGCGCCCTGGGTGCCTTCATCCGCGCCCTTCTGCCCTGACGTCTTTTTCCAAAATTATCGTGTGCCGTTTTTGTAAAATTTTGTTTCATCGATTTCTGATCTCCAAGTTAATTACATATATGACACCTGTGTGATTGTCCCCAGGTTAATCATGTCATTACAATCAATTACAATGATAAAGACTTCAAAGGTGTTAATAACTAGGTAATTTAATTAAGACAATGTATCTTTTTGTCATAATTTTGATGACTGTGTCAGCGAGTGTGTTTAGCTTGGGTCGGCATTTTCGATCTCCAAGTCACAATGGAAGAGGTATATAAATGAAGACTTTCATGACTTTAGAATTGAATTTAAGTCATCAAAATAAAACTATGCCTTTACAGAAATGCCTTCCATCTCAACTTGTTAGCGACAAGCACAGTTTTTAATTAACCCAAACGTGGTGGAAATTGATTTTGGAGTTACTTCCCCTGTTTTAGCTTATTACAAATTTGTGCTCTAAAAATATTATCTAGTATAAAAAAAAAAGGAATAAATTACCAATTGAATATATAATAACATAATAATGTTACCTTAAAGATATTAACTGTCTTTGAACATATTAAAAAATATATATTGCAATTTCTACTTGATAATTATACTTTTAGCAATCCATGTTCTAAACATTGTTAAATTAGTAATGCTCTCAGTTTCAGATCATATGATGTATTAAAAGCTATAACTCCTACATGGATATAATAAAAAACACATATTCTTTGATAATGGGTAGGGTGAAGTTAAACTGTAAAAACATAATATATTGATGAAGATGTACTATCATGACTATATCATTCATAACTACACAAACAATGAAATAAAGACTATAGTTGAAAAGCATCTTTATTTAAAAAAAAACCAAACATATTCAGTAAAAAAAAATAAATTATTTGTTAACTTGTGATACACACAGAAACGTAGACAAAAAAATGAGCAGTGCCTTTTCTTATCATAAAAATTGCCCTGCCCTCCACTGGCACCCTGCCCCTTTTGATTTCTAGCTAGAGCACTGATATGAGTATTGGTGTTCTAATCTGTGAGAACAAAACACCTTTCTCATGTTTCTTATTGATGTACATGTAATACATACAAAGTTGTCAGTCTGTTATATTTTATGCTTTAGACAAACTTCATTGTTTTTTCATAATAATGATGACAGTTTTCACCAAGTTTCAGACTTTTTGAAAACTGAAATTCATTAAACAAATGTTTTTTTTCTCAAATTTTATCCAACACTTTAAAAACAATTAACAAACTGTGGATACATTTGTACAAAAATCAAGCTTGCATTTATGCATCCTTTTGGTGAATGAAAGAGTGTAAATTGTTAAAACGTGGAGAGAGAGTCTCTTAGATGATACTGTGGATTCATTTATTTTTGTGGGTATCAATTTTTGTGGATTGAGGAAAACTTGCATCTTCGTGGATATTTCATTTCATGGTTTAGCATGTTTAGTAATCTCTGTATGCAAAGCCTATATTCATTGATATTGAATTGGTAATTCGTTGAACATTTGTGGTTCACCTGTATCGACGAATAATAATGAATTGACAGTAGTTGAGTTTGGCATATTTATTGCTAAAGATTTCATTTTCAAACTCCTGTGGTATTGCACACATTACTGGTATACCAGTATTGCAAGCACCCACTACAGGAGATCCATATTTTGATAAAGTGAAGCATAAAATTAAATCTTTAGATCACTTGGACTGTGGAAAATTTATATTGTTGGAAAAAGAATCAACACAGGGCCCTGTCAGAGAAGGCAAATGCCGAAATGGTAAATAGTTCCTATTTTGGACGTTTCTTTTCCTTTCTTGTTATTTGATAGCAGTTAATAACACATGAAACATAGTTTGGTGTGGACATAGCAAGTTGGTTTTAATTTGTTAACCTTTTCGTCTTTTCTATTTAGCAACTTTCTGAACATTTTTATTCTCAGGTGTTGCAGATGACACGGGGAACGTCCCTTCCGGAAGTTGTCACCGGAAGTCGACTGTAGCGACACCTGTAGCCTGTGTACCTCAAGTTCAGAAGCAGACCACATTCAGCAAAATATGCTTTCTACCTTCTCACAAAAGTCGTTGCCTTTCTTAAAGGTAAACACATACAGTAATATTATCTTTGCAATACCAGTCATCGATGAAGATATCACCAGACTGGCCAATAACACTCATTATCCTAGCTAGGACATTGTTTTTTTATTATTTTTATTTTTATGCAATACACATGTATGATAAATGTCATAATGTTATACAGTATAGCGATTTCGGTTGAATCAAGGTGACTTTCATTCAGCAAGAGACATATTCAAAAGCAAATATTTGTAACACACATAGATAACTATCTTGCCTATATACATCATATAGATTCATGACCTTGACAGCTAGAAATTAACACCATATATTTTATGCAATACTGCCAGTAGTACAGATTATCAGATATATTGTCAAATCATATGATTTAGTGTGTAATATGAATTTGTACCTTTTGGTTTTTTTTCAATGGGAATGGTGAAATGTAACACACAATAAACATGGGTGAATGCATATATGTCAGATACTGTGTATATAATGTCTACGTTGTAATATCCTGCTTATAACCATGTGCATGGTTCTCTCTAAATCTTCAATTAAAAGTTCACTTGTTACTTGTCAATTCTAAAGCTCTGTAATGGGGGTCTCATTGGAGGGTTCTGATCCCGGATCCTGCTTACTGTTTTGTCAGTTTCCGGTATCCAGCTTATACTATGACTAGATATAGGTACGTAATTTTCATTTTTTTTTGTTATTTCCTGTGTCCCACTAGACTTCATTTCCTGTTTTCATGGCACAATAATTTGATTTTCACATGTCACGCTTACAATAAATCAGTAATCCTGTGTCATGCTTAGACCACAATGAGACCCACTGTAATAACATGGTAATCATTACAGAATCTCAGAATATCAACAGCACAATCATGATCAGGGGTTTATTATAATACATTTGTAGGCCTTTATATGGCTGAAATAACTGTGAAGGGGCCTTAAGTCAAAGAAGTGAAAGGACAAATTCACAATAGAAAAGTTTTGATGTAATTCAAGATTTGAGTTATTTCCCTTGTCAGTCATTTTGGAAATGGCTGATTTTCTTACTTGACAAACCAAATACAACCAAGTCTGATATGGATCCATTATAGATTGCAGTGATCAATTAAGGAAGTTTAAGGTTAAAGTAAATTAGAATTGTTCAGAAAAAAACTTTTTGTAAAATGTATTTGTCAATTTAACAAGTTGAATTTTGCTGATTTATGAAGGTTTTTGTGCACATAGACCTTCAACATGGTGATGAAAATGAAGTATAAACTCTTGCTCAAATTGTAACAAATGAAACCTATCTATCATTCTATCGTTAATGGTCCTAGATCTATGGCCATCCATTTTCATGATTTAAGGGCATCAATATTCACCTTTCTTTTTTTGCTTCATAAAAAGGATATTATCACATTAATAAATCAAGTACTGTGAAAGTATTTTTATTCAAGGGGAACTAATTTTCTCATCACTTGGCGTCCGTCGTCGTCCGTCTTCGTTAACTTTTACAAAAATCTTCTCCTCTGAAACTACTGGGCCAAATTACACCAAACTTGGCCACAATCATCATTGGGGTATCTAGTTAAAAAAATGTGTCCGGTGACCCGGCCAACCATCCAAGGTGGCCGCCATGGCTAAAAATAGAACATGGGGTAAAATGCAGTTTTTGGCTTATAACTCAAAACCCAAAGCATTTAGAGCAAATCTGACACGGGGGTAAAATTGTTTATCAGTTCAAGATCTATCTGCCCTAAAATTTTCAGATGAATCGGACAACCCGTTGTTGGGTTGCTGGCCCTGAATTAGTAATTTTAAGGAAATTTTGCTCTTTTTGGTTATTATCTTGAATATTATTATAGATAGAGATAAACTATAAACAGCAATAATGTTCACCAAAGTAAGATTTACAAATAAGTCAACATGACTGAAATGGTCAGTTGACCCCTTTAGGAGTTATTGCCCTTTATAGTCAATTTTTAACCATTTTTCGTAAATGTTAGTAATCTTTTACAAAAATCTTCTCCTCTGAAACTGCTTGGCCAAATTAATCCAAACTTGGCCACAATCATCTTTTGGGTTAGTAGTTTGAAAAATGTGTCCGGTGACCCGGCCATCCAACCAAGATGGCCGTCATGGCTAAAAATAGAACATGGGGTAAAATGCAGTTTTTGGCTTATAACTCAAAACCCAAAGCATTTAGAGCAAATCTGACATGGGGTAAAATTGTTTATCAGGTCAACATTTATCTGCTCTGAAATTTTTAGATGAATCGGACAACCCGTTGTTGGGTTGCTGACCCTGAATTGTTAGTTTTAAGGAAATTTTGCTGTTTTTGGTCATTATCTTGAATATTATTATTGATAGAGATAAACTGTAAACAGCAATAATGTTCAGCAAAGTAAGATTTACAAATAAGTCAACATGACCGAAATGGTCAATTGACCCCCTTAGGAGTTATTGTTCTTTAGAGTCAATTTTTAACAATTTTCATAAGATTTGTAAATTTTTACTAACATTTTCCACTGAAACTAATGGGCCAAGTTCGTTATAGATAGAGATAATTTTAAGCAGCAAGAATGTTCTGTAAAGTAAGATGTACAAACACATCACCATCACCAAAACACAATTTTGTCATGAATTCATCTGCTTCCTTTAATATTCACATAGACCAAGGTGAGCGACACAGGCTCTTTAGAGCCTCTAGTTTTGTTTTGAGAATATACTAAAATCCATGAGTTTAAAACCCCACGAACATGTGAATGTTGCTCTGACCACGAAAATTGATACCAACAAATTAAAAGTACTTTCGCTGTATCAAAATATTCTATTTTCAAATGCTACCATAAGATATTGATCTCTATAATTACTTTTAATCACACAATATCTACTTATTTTTTTTGGGGCAGTACGGAAAGACATACATAATTATATGTCATTATAATTATTACAGTTACACTGAAAGTCATGGTCAATATTCAATAAATAGAACAAAAATCACCAATAGCCTTAACCCTTTCGCCGATGAGTCCCGGTTTACCGGGATTCACGCTTCAGACAACTGACGATGAGTCCCGTTTTACGGGGATCGGAATACATCTTTTATGTTTCCCGCTCAAAACAGTGCAAACACGAGTTATCTTTCTTTGATGAATACCCGGATGAAAGTCAAAACATGGCGCTTCCGTTTGTTGAAAACCGTGTCAAAATCAGACGAAATTTACGGAATTTACGAGAATTTGAAATGAGGGAACAATTTTTTTGAAAGAAAATGGAAGAATTGAAGCCAAACTAGTATACTTTTTTGACATAAAATGTCGTTTTATGTACAAAACACTTGGAATGGACATCGTTCAGTGTGAGGAATTTGTACAGCCTCATAAAATTTTTCAAAAGTTTGCTGTTTTGGGTTAAAAAATTACGATTTGGGGTCAAAGAGCAGAATTTTGAGAATTTCACCGAGATAATGCCGAAAATTTGAAAATTTGAATATTTTATGAGGAAAAAATTATCAAAACATGAATAAAACTGTTAACACGGTGTTAGTGAATGAAATAAATACACAAATATCTACAAACAAGTTTTTATTGACATTTATTATGAAGATCTCCCACTTGAGCAATAGTAGCCAGGGAAGCCATCGTCTCAGAGTAGCTTCTGTCTGGGCAGCAATCGGTGAAAGGGTTAAAGGATTTTTGTACATGTATATATAATAAACTATTTTTATATAATAAATATAAAATATCCCTGAACTAGTATATATTTGTTTAGGGGCCAATTGAAGGACACCTCCGGGTGCGTGAATTACTCGCTACATTGAAGACCTGATGGTGACCTTCTGCTGTTGTTTTTCTTATGGTCTGGTTGGTGTCTCTTTGACACATTCCCTATTTCCATTCTCAATTTTATTATAATAGAAAAAAAATATAGGTTATCCATCCATGACACAAAATCAGTTCATGCACTGCTAAAAGCCTATACACATTAAAAGCAAAGGAACATTGCTTTTATTGCTATTTTTCATCTCAAAGATGATATTATATGTTTACCAACATTTGATTGTATAATGTAAAATTACTTTTTTTCCCAGTATATGTACATGTATAACTAATTTCATGTGGCACTAAAATATAACTATTAAAAAATGAATTTTAGGGATCATCAAGTAAAGTTGTAAGATGTCTGATTGTATCACAGAACAGATCTTATGCCAGTGAAGGTAATGTACAGTACATGTAGATATGCAATAGTAAGATCTGTAGACATCTTGGTTTTGTTAAAGAAATATAAAATCAATAAAATGGTAAGGGCTTCAATCACAGTAACTCATTTCACTAAAAATCTTGTGACAAAAATAGTGAGTCATGGGACACATACACATGTACTATATGAATTATGTCAGACTAAGATTTGTCATAAGATGTTTTTGTGAAAGGAGCCCCAGATTTACGTTCATTGGAAAAAAATTATGTTTATAGACTTTGCAAGTTGCAGTGCACATTCAGTTAATAATTGCACTTGTCAGTTAATTTTTAGTATGCAGTTTTAACATGCCTACTGACTTTTCACTATTCATGACTTGATAGATAAGAACAGCACATGTAGCCAAAACTGAGAGTTGTCGACTTGTGCCATCAAAGTATATATGTAATTGATTAAATAGAAAATAAGAACAGAAATATCATGCTTAATTATTTTAAAGCCAGGCAAATAAAAACAGATCTATCGATGATGACCAGCCAGTGCACTCTGTTATGATTTCATTAACCAGTATTTTAAAGATATATATATATAACACTAAACAGCTGGTTATATTTAGTGTAAAATTTCTGTTTAGTTAATAGTTTCCCTTTTCACCAAACATGAGCTGTCTCCCATTTGTTAAAATTGCAGCTTTTATTTTGACATGCACTGCATTGTTCATAAAAGAAAATCATGCAGCTCTTTGGTTTTTTTGGTTGATGGAATGTAATATATTACAGGGTTATTGCATGAATATTGGGGAATATTGGGGAATATTGCCCCGAGTAGAATTTTATATTGCATGAGCTTGCCAGTGCAATATATGTTCTACGAGGGACAATATTCCCCATTATTCATGCAATAACCCTTTTATTGTATAGCAATATCATATTTGAAAGTAAAAATTGGTTTAAACTAAGATTTTGTCGTGAAGACATCATGAATTTTTGAAGATTTATTGCACTAGTTCAATATTAGAATTTATTGCACGCCAACTTCTGGTTACTTTCTGTGGGAAATATCATATTGCTATGCAATCAAATTGAATACTGTAAATTCAGGACTTATTGCATCCATTTATAAATGTGTTTTTAAGGGAATGGATAAAAATGCAAGATTAACTTTTGTAATTTCAGAACAATCTGCATAAATGAATATAAAAACAGTTGTGCCTTATACATTGTATATGTTCCCTAAAGATATATTTATTTTCATATATTTCAGCTGATAATGACTTAGTTGTGATTGGGTCTGGACCTGGAGGCTATGTTGCTGCCATTAAAGCTGCACAGCTGGGACTTAAAGTAAGCAAGATTTACAAATCAAATTTGTTTATTTAAAAACACATTGTCAAAAAAAAGTGCTGGCTCATTTTTCAAATAAAAAAAGTAAGAAGATGGTTCTTGCAATTCAAGGATAAATTACTAAACTTTAAGACTTGTTGTCTATATTGTACCGCATTTTAAATTTGAAGAAACATATTTAATACATACTTTACATGAATTTAAAAGGCAATATGGGGTAAACCCCAAAATACATTTATAGATTTGACAATTAAGAAATGACTGTAATATTTTTTCAGTCTATGAAGAAATAACATAAAAAATTTGGTGCACACTGAATAACGGGCGTAGCGGGTTATTTAACAGTGTGTACCACATTTTTTATGTTATTTCAAATAGACAGAAAAAATATTACAGTCATTTCTTATAATTTAATTCTAAATTCTATTTTAAACCATAGAAAACCATGAAAAAACGTTTTTGACGTCACGGCCGTATGACTAAATTATGTCTATGGGCTCATAACAAAATTATGTCAGCCAATCAGAAGACGCGTTACATCCAAAATTAAATTATTGACTAATAATCAAAGAGTTGTAATATTACCAAATTCCTAAAAAAACGTTCTTTTATGTATGTTTTAATGCTTTATTACAAAAATGAATTATGAATTTTTTCAATATAATTCTATGTTTTTTTTTATCTTAGACAGTATGTGTGGAGAAAAATGAGACATTAGGAGGAACTTGTCTGAACGTTGGGTGTATACCATCAAAAGCATTACTCAACAACTCACATTTATATTATATGGCTGCTGGTAAAGACCTCAAAACTAGAGGCATTGAATGTAAGTTGTGAACATATAATTAGTGATTCAGAAGATTTTATTTTTATATTTACATAAGTCATTTAAGTATAAAAATAAGGAGATGTGGTATGATTGCCAATGAGACAACTATCCGCCATAGTTCAAATGAAGTGAATTTAAGCAATTATAGGCAACTGTACAGCCTTCAACGATGAGAATATTGAAATAATAACAATGAAGTCCAACAATAATTTGGTCTTTTCTGTACCAAACCTTCTGCATTTAAAAGACAAACATGTTGGTTTTTTTTTTAAATAATGGAGTATTGAGAGATAAACTTAATATAACTGCTAAGCAGGACTAAATTTTGGTTTCTTAATAGCATATAAAGATAGTTTGATATGAAACAAAGTAAAATAAATGAAAAATATTTCATGAAAGTTGCTAAAGCATGTCAAAAATTATTTTATGAAACAATTTATAGTATATTTTTTAGATTTTAACTTTTAAGTATAAATTTTGTAAAAGTAACCATATTATACAGTGTTTTCCCAAGATATTTCATATAGCATCCTAGTAAAAAGGGGAATTTAAAATACCATCTTGTTTCTAAAAGTTATAGCATCACAATCTATAAGAAAATCAATTCAGATATCATCACATTTAAGATTATAGCATCACATTATCATGATGCTGAAAGGCCCTGGGGAGAACACTGATATATATCCAGAAGAATATTTTTTTTCTAAATTCAACACGAATGTTTGTCTCCTACTTTTCCATGACACTTTTTACAATTTTTATCCTCTTTCATTATATAAACACTAAATTAAAGGATCAAATGATAATTCATTCTGATATTCTAATAATAAGAATTTTCACATATGAAAATAAGTCAATCAAAAAATTAAATAGATTATTTATATGCATTGAGTCTGATTAGTTTCGGATTTCTTTTCAAACTTGTACGATTGTTATTTTTCAAATGTGCAGAATTATTTTTAATTATAGTTGAAAGTGTCAAGTTGAATCTTGATCAAATGATG
Source organism: Mytilus galloprovincialis (assembly GCF_965363235.1). Classification (NCBI taxonomy): domain Eukaryota; kingdom Metazoa; phylum Mollusca; class Bivalvia; order Mytilida; family Mytilidae; genus Mytilus; species Mytilus galloprovincialis. The sequence continues at coordinate 49,232,107 of NC_134838.1, forward strand.
GGACAAAAAACAAAAGCAGTAAAAGCCCTGACAGGAGGAATAGCACATCTCTTTAAACAAAATAAGGTAATGTCTATTGTAAAATAAGTACAGGTATATTATAACATTTCAAAATAATGAAAATGTAGATTTACATATATGTTTTTTTTAAATCTTAGAAAATTCATAAATAGTTATAGTAGACTCTCATTAATCCTAACTAAGTTGTCTACAACTCTTAGATGAGTTAAATTTTGACTGTGGTACCAATGTTTTTTGCATATTCATCAGTATTTGTGTCATGAATTGATATGCTGTGTCCCTTTTTTCAGTAGGATTTTAGTGGTGCTAGGGTGAAATGTATTTACCAAAAACATAAATTTGATGTTTATATCTCCATTAAAAAAATGTCAAAGTACTACCTCAGTGAACTTTGGTTATTAATCACAGTGTTTTTTTTAATGACACTCTATACCTATATAGCTAAGACAGCATTTTATTCATTAATTTACAGTTAGTATTGTGATGAGCTGTCTACATTTTGTTCTAGATTTATGCAATCGACAGTGATGATTGATGGCAATGAAGATCTTTCTCTCTTATGTTATATTATTCTTGAGTTGTGTCCCTTTGATAATTCATGTCAAAATTCAAAGAGCTAAGACTTTTCTATGATCACAACAACCTCAAGATTATTATTAAATTCAAATTTATTGGCAGAGTGATATTTCTTTTCTTTAAGGGACCACATCAAAAGATCAATGTAGGATAAAAAACTTAAATCTTCAACATTAACATGGTTTCTTCAGAACATTCAAACATTATAGATAGATGTATACTACCATTTAAAAATATTTACACATTTTCAAAGTCAATTTTTTGGTTTAAATGCATACAAAAGGCTATTATTTGAACTTGGAATTATTTTTGATTATGGAATTTACATAATTTCTTGTGTTGGATTTTTTTTTATAAATTCCATGTTTATTTTGTATTATTATTTTTTGAGGGGAGCATAACACTTTCCACACAGTGTATTTTGTATAGATAGTGTTGTGTGCGGCACAATACATTCTATTGAAATTGTACTATCTTCTTTGTAATAGAAAGTGTTGTGCGCGGCACAGAACATTATAATACAGAATAAACATAGAATTCATTAAAAATTTCTAACACAAGAAATAATGCAAATTCCATAATTGAAAATAATTCCAAGTTCAAATAATAGCATGTTATATGTTCATGATATTTATCATCATTCTTTTATTCAGGTAACACATGTGCCAGGTTATGGTAAAATAAGTGGTCCAAATGAAGTAACAGTTGTCAAAAGTGATGGTACAGAAGAAAAGATAAGCACCAAAAATATAATGATTGCAACTGGGTCTGAAGTTACACCATTCCCTGGAATAGAGGTATGTCATTTATTATAAGTTGAACTCATTATAAGTAAATAGATTATTATTGTAAAATATTATAAAGGTCAAAAACTAGAAATGTTAGCTAAGTCTCCTTCATTGAAACACAACATAATTAATTTTATGATACTTTGTTTTATCTGGATTAAAATTTTGGCTCCTATACAGAATCTCAGTGTTGCGATTTCTACTGGACCATTTGTTCAACTATGCTTAGACTGGATCTCACACTGTTAATTTGCCCCATTTTCACGGTCCACTGAACATGATACTGTGTGTACTGTGGACACATTCTTGTTACATAATACATCTATCAGAAAAGTATTGTTAATTGCTGATATTTACTCAGGTATGGCCAAAGTTTTTTTATATACATCATACATTTTAATTAAAAGAAAATTACTTTTAACTGTAGACAGACATTGTACCAAAAGTGCTTTAATTGTTTCATTTTTGATATGAAAATATGTAAATGAAAGACAGTTGTATCTTGTTATAGCATTTGTCTTTAATATTTTGAATATTTCATAGATAGATGAAGAAAAAGTTGTGTCATCAACAGGTGCTCTGTCCTTGAAAAAGGTACCAGAAAAAATGATAGTTATAGGAGCTGGTGTCATTGGAGTGGAACTGGTAAGATACAATTAAAAACCAAACAACCTTACCAAATCAATAAGATGCTTATTTCACATGTAACCAAGTCAAAACAATGCTAAATTATTGCTGTTTTATCAGTTTTTTTCTAGGATTGGCCCTTCAATATCAATAGTATAACTATACAGATTCTGTGTTTTAATGTATTTGTTTATTTCTGTCAGTAATCTTATTAAACCATTTACTGTATGTTTATAGGAACATCTTGCATTTTTTTTTTTTGTTATATTTACTCTTTCCCCAAAAAATTGTAAATGATGTATTTTGAAATTAAAGGATATACATGTAGAAAATATGATTACTATTTGGGCCACAATTAAAAATATTTCAGTTTGCCCAAACCCGACCCATGATGACTTGGTGTGGGTAGGTAGGTAGGCAAATTCTTTTTTTTTTTTCCTTCAGAATTTGCATGAAAATATTATAGCGAACCCTATGATAGTTTTCCATAGATTCACCTGCAAGTTACCTGTCGATTTAAACTTTTGGCAGTTCTATTGTCCCATACAACAGGTATTGTTCTCTGTATAGTTTATTCACTCAGACCTTTAAATTTCTTCTAGGAGAAATATATCACTCATTGATTAATTTACCTGAACAAAAAATTGAACTGTCAATGATGGAAAAATACTTATACCAATATTAAGAAAGGACTCACAAAACTGCATGTGGTGTTCATGTGGTGTTGTATTTATTCAATACCAAAAACTTGTTTTTAATGTGTTCAATATTAACACTGATTTAAAAATTAAAAGTTGATTTCTGATGAAATATTCAATATTTTTGTGTGTTTGATAAATAAAAATTTGAATATTATTATTTTTAAATTAAGGTCTTCATAAACATAGTCTATTAATTAACAACAACAAAAACATGCAAATTCATTGGAAAATACTAAAAAATGTGTCTAAAATAAACTTTTTATTATTAAATCAGATTTTATATTGAACAGATTGAAAATATATTAATGATATATTGAATAAATACAATATTGCATACAGTTTATGTGAGTTTATAGAAGTATTTCAATAAAAAAACCAGATAATTTTTTGGTCAGGTAAATTAATCAATGAGTGATATATTTCTCTTAGAAGAAATTTAAAGGTCCTGGTGAATAAACTATACAGAGAACAATACCTGTTGTATTTGTTAGATGGGACAATAGAACTTACAAAAGTTTAAATCGACAGGTAACTTGCAGGTGAATCTATGGAAAACTATCATAGGGTTCGCTATAAAAGATCTTAAAACAGTACATCTGTTTTTTTCGTCAAACCTTTGTAGAGTCAACCAAAAGCCATGAATTTAAAACCTCTATACATAAATTAGTCTACTTCATGATTTGTATCCTGAGATGTTTATAACCCTGACAATTGCTACATGTGTGAAAGGGCTGGTGGATTTATGAAGTGATTTTCAACAGTTACATCAACACGATGTTTGTGTAAAAAAATATCAGCTGACTATGTATTGATTTAATTTGTTTGCAGTTTTTAAACCCTATATCTATTAAAATAGATTAAATGTCCTAAAATATTTTAAATGAATTATTATCTACCATCCATAGTTTCTGTCTTTTTTTTGGTTTTGAAAATTTATATTTTACATTATCACACAGGTAAACTAATTTGGCTATAAATAGATCAAAGCATGTTCTGTAGAATCTCCAAACTAAAAACATATTTGTTATAATTTTATTTCTTTAACTAATCAAGTTTAAATTTTTGAAAATAATCATTATTGATAAAGTATACCGGTAATTGCATAAAGTTAACGTTTTCTGAAGACTATTTTATTTTTAGGTCATCAGGTTCCAGAGGCTTCCTCACAAATTTGTATAAAAATCCCACCATAACATGTGTTTACTTTTGCACATGTGAAAAAAATATTTCTGACAAAAGCCAGATTTCTCTTGTCAAAGGGGATTTATATTTATATTGCAATAAATTATTCAGAAGGAGTTACATTCAGTTAAGATTATATTCTGATTCTGTGAGCAATTATAGTTAAATTCTCCCAAACAGCAACGTACTGATCTTGTCAACTGAGACTTGTAAATTTGAACTATTTGAATAAAAAGGCATCTAATTCACATGATAAAGGAAGATTATAATTAAAGACAACAATTTATCAAGAAATAATTCCTTTTTATTCAGTAAAAACAAAATCTTTTTGCAAGATTGTAAATTCGCAACTTCCATATCCATTTCCTGTCAGAATAACATTGAAATTTTTTTTCGATTGCACATGGTTTTGAACAAATCTACCTGAATATTCTTATCAGATATTCGTTTACACGATGAAATTAACATTGAGCATATAGGTAAGGGTTTGGTAGTACAGACAACTACAGAGTAAAAAAAACTGTGCCACTTCACATGTTTCACTTCTTTACGTTCGTTAAGTCAGAAGATAAAAACAGAGAACATCGAATATCGATTAACTGCATCTCTTATGCGCTTTCTTTTAATCTTATTCATAGTTACTTTCAAACGCAAAGACGACAAACTTTAAGTTTTATACGATGACGGAGCGGACACGAAAAAAATCCGCAAAAAAAAAAAATTCTTCTAAAAAACGTCAAAAAAAGAATTTGAGTCGGCGGGTTTATTTTGGGTCGGTCGCGTTTGGGCAAACATACAATCTTTTTATTTTGGCCTTGTTAAGTTCAAACTTGGGATCATGTTGGGTTCAGATATACAGGCAGGGTTTCCGCTGGCGGTCGCTATTTTCGCAATTTGCGAAAAAATAATAATTGTGGCGATAAAAATTCGTCATTTGCGAAAGAATTTGGCGAAAGAAATATATATAACGATTTATTTTCCTCCATCTTGTTTACTTACTTTTTTCGAGATTCTCGGACTTAACCGGATCAGACAATACTCGGAATTCACCTTGACCTCATTAAGATTTGGACAGAAAATCAATAAACAGCTGATTGCATTTTGTCGCTATCAACAACAAAGAACTAATTAATAAAGGTGTTGATTGAATTCTTTGACAAAATGATATGGTTAAATGACTTCAGCTAAATGTCACATACAGAATTTATTTACCACTTTGCGACGACGTGTTTGAAGCAAACTTTTGACGTCTCCTCTCCTTTTAAAGATTGTTTAGAAAAGAAAGCTATTGTTGTGACGAAAAATGTTCAAAAGCAAGAAAAATTTAAGATTTAAAACTTTAATTACCCTTTGACTTCAATATAGGTAATTGATTAGGGAGACTACTTTAAAGTCGTTTGAGTGACACACGTGTTTCAAAAATAGTTTTACGTCTCAACTTTTTCATTTACGATGGTCAAGAAAAGAAAACTGTTGTTATGAAGAAATCTATCAAAAAGGTGGAGAACAACCCCTCGAAAATGAGAGTAACCCTTCAATGTAATGACTACAAATGACATGAGGGATTAATTTCATGTGATAAAAGTTTTGTTTTGTTGTAAAAACCACTTCTTAGTACAAAAGGGCACATTAGTATTTTTCTTTAAAAGAAACTTTGAATTCCCTACGAACTATACTGGTATTATATGATCAAAGCATGTCCATCAATTTTGTTATATTTCAGAACTTATATCTTCTTTATTAATAAAAGTATAGTGGCCCCCTCATTTAGAAAAGTTGTTTAAAATACAATGAATATTTTTCCCTTTTAAGTTAAAAAAAATCTGTTGTTATAAAGTAAATGTTTAGTGTTTATTCATTAAAATGTAGACTCTAAACTAAGTTTGAGAGAAGAAACATAGACACAATGGGGCAAAATCAGGGGGGTGTAGAAAAAAAGGTAAATTTTAAAAGACAAATATATTTATGTTACTTGGCGAAAAATATATTGTTTTGGCGAAAGAGGTGGCGAAAAAAATAATTGACCCAGGGGAAACCCTGTACAGGTATTTATTTTCTTTCTTTTAACTGTTCCATGTTTTCAGATACAATGTATTTTAAAAGAAAATGATGGTAATGTTTAAGAAAATTAGATTGGTAAACAGTACATATTGCATAAGTTTTCTTTACTGGCATGTTAGTTCAAAGAAAATTATTTGAACTGTCTGGTGGTGCTGATTTACATGATGAATAATAATTGATAGAATTTATAACTTCTACAGGGCTCTGTCTGGCAAAGATTAGGAGCACAGGTCACATGTGTGGAATTCTTAGGTCATGTAGGTGGTATGGGCATTGATATGGACGTATCGAAAAATTTCCAGAGAATTTTACAAAAACAAGGACTAAAATTTAAACTTGATACCAAAGTTATAGGTGCCTCAATAGATGGAAACAATATCAAAGTTTCTGTAGAAGGTGTTAAAAACCAGAAGAAGGAAGAGGTAAGGTGTAGTTATATTGAAATAATCTCAATGGAAATATTTCATAAAGTTCAATTTGTAAAAAATATTGCAATGATGGAAGTTAGTATAGATTAAGAGGATATAAGAGAAGAAGGAGAATATGTTTTATTTCTATTTAATGGTTTCGTAAACAGCATAATACAATCAGGGATCTCGATGGCCTGTTTTACGATGGCACCCCGCCATCGTTCAAATGTCTTGCGCCATCGTCAAATTACTCGTGCCATCGTTAAATTGTCTTCCGCCATCGTTCAAAACTTCATCGTTTTTTTGTAGCCCGACACCATTTTTTTTATCAATTTATAATCAAATGCATGTAATTGCATAACCCTTAGGCTTTTTATGTTATAATCCAATACAGTTCTAACGCCTGAGGGATATCCGGATTAAGATCGCTAATTACTTGTACCTGAGCTTGTACAGGTAGATCAACAAACCAGACAGGAGAATACTATCTGAGGATAGACGATCTATTTGTCGAAGTAATCAACTAAGTTTCAGCAAATGATTATGATAATTTAGATTAAATAAATAAATTAATAATCCAGTTACAAAGAAAACAGTTTAACAAGTCGAACACGTGCTTTATTTTGACTTACGCAATCAGCATCCCCCTTTTTTAAGAAGTACAAAATAAGACGCAAAACAGTAAATATTATTTCATCGCAAATAACTCGAGTACTGCTGTAACGATAATTTAGAATTACTTTAAAAGTTTAAAAGTAAAAACTTAAATATTTCCTGTAAAGAAATATCGTATCTAAATTCCGAATTCCTTTCGTATATTACAATAAAATTGATACATCCGCGTTTCCGGTTTCTATTCAGACTCGAGAGATGCATGTTGCACAGCATCAATTTGCCAGATAAAGTCATTAAAAACCTTTTCATTTGTCAACGTTTGCTTTACAAATGTCTTTAACCTTTTACATAACCCGTACGAATCGTTTTGTTGTTGCTGCAAATCAGCCATACCGGTAATGGGCTCTGAATTTGACAGTGTCCATGAAAATAAGCTCCACATCAGATGATTTTTAACCCCCATAACAATTACCAAAAATACAAGAAATCTACATGGGGACCTTCATGACAGCTTTTGGTCATTCTCGACTAAGGGGGGACCATGAAGACTTGGCATTTGAATGGTTAAAAATGGCAATAAATGAAAATATTGATACTTCTAATTCTATAATGAAAATTCAAATAAATATAATTTAAATAAGCAATGAATTAGCATGTTCACCATTCCTTGTATGGAGGGATAAAATACTTCCGATCGGGCTACACTGTACAGCGTAGACACGGTTTGTAATGGTGAAAGTTCCTCCATGGTTCAATTTTCATCCATGGAGATCCCTGACAATATCAAGACATTCTTTAGCTAACATAAAAAAAACACAATAAATTAATGAAGCATACATACATTTATGTATAGATTTTCAAGCTTATCTCAAAATAATTGCAAAAGCTTCAAATTTTTATTGAGATATTTAAAATGTACCTTCCGTTTGAGAATGAATTCCACTTTCTGAAACATGTTAATTTCAGATCGACTGTGATACGTTACTGGTGTGTATAGGAAGACGACCCTACACAAATAACATTGGTTTAGAAAGTGTTGGATTGAAGGCTGACAATAGAGGAAGGGTAGAAGTAAATGAGAGGTTTCAGACTTCTGTTCCTAGGTATGTCCATACTTTTTTTGTTACATACTAATCGTAGAAAATGACAGATTCCAAACCAATGAACAGTTTAGTGATTATTTTAAGAATAATGTATATATAGAAACAGTTAAAATTAAGCTATATTAATTGGTACACTTAGAACAGTGCTATCCAAACAACAAAAAAGAATCATCTTTTAAAATATAATGATGTCTAAAATGAATGTCCAAAATATTTTCTGAAAAACTTTCAATGCCTATACATTTTGTGTAATAGTTTATTTTTGAATACGGGAATACTTGTCAGCATTTCCTTTTCACATCTAGTTTTCTTCCACCTAATATAAAAGAGGCCAAAGATACCAAATGGAGATTTAAACTAACAAGTGGAAAATAAACTTACAATACCACGGCAAAATAAAAAAAGGCTTAAGAGGCTGTCCAAGTAAATATCAGGCAAATCCTATGATGTGGGTGGCACAACATAATTTTTTTCCCACTGAATTTTTGTTTCCAATGCAATGTTTATATCATACAAAGGATATATATGTCAAAGATATTTGTGAATCAACAGTGGATGGCTCAGAAAATGATTTTAAAGTTCACTAACAATGCAACAAAATTTTGTACAAAATGAAGAGTTATCTCCCCTTTTCAATGAATTTTCAGTGCTGTCTATGTATTTTGTTTTCTCTTTATTTGTTGCAGTTAATAAAAAAAAAGTAAATTTAACTTTAAGAAAGAATGAATTTGTGATAGGAAATAGATAAAAAAAATTTGGAAACAAAATATGTCATGTGCCATCCACTGCCTGATTTTTCCATGGAAACCCTCTTTTAAAATAAAAAAGACTTATATAGACATCCAATAATATACAAAACACAACATAGTAAACTAAAGACGGGTCTTTTCAAACAAAAGCAAAGTTAGAGATCTTACATGTGAATTACTATTAATATTATAATTGTCCATTTCAGTATTTTTGCTATTGGAGACTGTATCCATGGTCCTATGTTAGCTCATAAAGCTGAAGATGAAGGTCAGTATTAAAACATGACAAATAAAAGTAAGTCTTGCAAAACATTGTTATAAATTTGCGTATTTTTAATATATTGACAAATAAAAATGTCAAGTTTCATTGCAAATTAAATCTAATTGCAATTGATATAATTTATATGAGAGCAAAAAAAAAGAAGATTCTAAACTAAAATGAATATTTTTTACAGTCATTTAATGTGTTTGACAAGGGAGATAATAATGTAAAAAAAAAAAATCAAAAACATTTTTTTTTCTAATTTTTTGGTCATTTAGTTTTTTATTTTCTGTTTTTAAAAGAAATAGACATGATGTTGTCGTCAGTGGATTGCTTCCGTTATCCGTTACATATAAGTTTTGGTTTACAGTTCTGTTCCATGAAGTTGTGGTCAAATCAACTTGAAACTTAGTTTATATGTTCCTTATGATTTTAACTTAAAAAAAAATACAAATTAGGGTTTTTACACAGATTTTTTGTCTGACTGCTTTGGTTTATGGTTTGCCGTCAGTGTTGGTGTTCATCTACTATCAATCCTCAAATTATTTTTCAGGTATTTTATGTGTTGAGGGCATTTGTGGTGGAGCTGTACACTTAGACTATAATAATGTCCCATCAGTAATATATACTCATCCAGAGGTTGCATGGGTTGGTAAAAATGAGGAGCAACTGAAAGAGGAGGTAATGTTAGTTTGAATATGCTGTATTGTTCATATTGCTGCCCCTTAATTGGTAATTTAATGGAAATTTTGCAGTTTTTATACGACCGCAAAAATTTTTAAAAATTAGGTTGTATACTGGTATCACTTCGTCGTCAGCGTCGTCCAAAGACAGATTGTTTTCGGATAATAACTTTTGAAAAAGTGAAAAGAAATCAATAAAATTTTAACACAATGTTTATAACCACAAAAGGAAGCTGGGGGTTATGGTCCCAAAGGTTAAGGAATGAGGGGCCCAAGGGGCCAAAAACAACATTTATCTAGTTTCAGGACAAAAAGTTGTGTATTAGTATTTTAATTGTTCTGAAATTGTACCATAATGTTTAATACCATAAGTAGAAGGTTGGAATTAATTTTAAGGGGTTATTGGGCAAACAGTCTAGGAATGAAGGGCCAAAAACAAGCATTTTTCTAGTTGCAAGACAATAACTTGTTTGTAACTGTATGGATCTCTCTGACATTGTACCACAAGTGACCATATAACACAGGGAATGCTGGGATTCAGTTTGGGGTTAATTTTCCGGAATATGTAGGAAAAAAGGGCATAAAAGAAGCAATTTCCTAGTTTACAGACAATAACTTGTGTTTAAGTGTATGGATCTCTATAAATTTTTACAAGAAGGTTCAATACCACTAAAGGGAGGTTGGGATTGATTTGGGGGGTTATGGTCCCAATAGTTTATGAATTAGGGGCCAAAAAGGGGGCCCAAAATAATCATTTTTGTAAATTTTAAACATTAATTTATGTTTAAGTGTATGAATCTCTCTGAAATTAAATCACAAGTTTCAAAACCATGAAGGGATGGTTAGTATCGACTTTGGGGGATTATGGCTCAAAGTGTTTCGGAGTTAGGGGCAAAAAAGGGGAAAAACTAGGTATTTCTGGTCAATGGACAATTAAGACAATTTAAAAGCAATGTAAGGGAGGTAATTCTAAAACATTTAATGTTCAGATTTACCTCCCTTACACTACTTGTATATTATGTATAAAGAAATGTCAGGCTTTGCACTAATTACCAAAAAAAAAGGGGGTGGTTGTTGTTTTCAATTTTTTTTCCAAATTTTTGAAAAGTTAAAAGAAGAAATCTTTAATTGCACAATATTGCGCAATAGATTTGTAAGATCTTGACATTTGTTTTGTGTCAGAAACCCATAGTATGTCAAAAATTTGATCGCAATCCAAATTCAGAGCTGTATCAAGCTTGAATGTTGAAAGCTGCGCCCTGCGGAGCACCTGCTTTGTTATTATCCTGAATATTATTATAGATAGAGATAAACTGTAAACAGCAATAATGTTCAGCAGAGTCAGATCTACAAGCAAGTCGCAAAATTGTCTGTCGACTCCTTTAGGAGTTATTGCCCTTTATAGTCAATTATTAACAACTTTTATAAAATTTTTATGCCCCACCTATGATAGTAGAGGGGCATTATGTTTTCTGGTCTGTGCGTCTTTCCGTCCGTCCTTCCGTCCGACCGTCCTTCCGTCCGTTTGTTCAGGTTAAAGTTTTTGGTCAAGGTAGTTTTTGATGAAGTTGAAGTCCAATCAACTTCAAACTTAGTACACATGTTCCCTATGATACGATCTTTCTAATTTAATTGCCAAATTAGACTTTTGACCCCAATTTCACGGTCCACTGAACATAGAAAATAATAGTGCAAGTTTCAGGTTAAAGTTTTTGGTCAAGGTAGTTTTTGATAAAGTTGAAGTCCAATCAACTTCAAACTTAGTACACATGTTCCCTATGATATGATCTTTCTAATTTAATTGCCAAATTAGAGTTTTGACCCCAATTTTATGGTCTACTGAACATAGAAAATGATAATGCGAGTGGGGTATCCGTGTACTATGGACACATTCTTGTTTGTAATCTTTTACAAAAATTTTCTTCTCTGAAACTACTGAGACAAATTTAATCATACTTGGCCATAATCAAAATTAGGGTATTTAGTTTTAAAAAAAATTCTGATGACCCCACCTTCCAATCATCATGGCCAAAATGGTTAAAAATAGAACATAGGGGTAAATGCAGTTTTTGGTTTATATCTCTGGAAGTAAAGCATTTAAAGCAAATCTGATATGTGGCAAAAATGTTCATCAGATTTAGATTTATCTGCCCTGAAATTTTCAGACGAATCCGACAACCTGTTGTTGGGTTGCTACCCCTGTGTTAGTAATTTTACAGAAATTTTGCAGTTTTTTTGTTATTATCGTAGATAACATTATAATATCTACTGTTAATTATGATTTTAACCCTTATTTTTCATGATTTCCAAAGCATCAGTAAATACAGTTGAGCGACACAGGCTCTTGAGAGCCTCTAGTTTGTATTTAATTTTGAAAAGTGTAAAAATACATCAAAACACTAAGGTAATTTTTACCTCTGTCAAAAATCGGTAAAAATGCTGTATTTTGTATCTTTAAACATAATTTTTTTTAATTTTTGGTTCTCAGTGTTGTCAACTTTGAATGATTTGGACTACTAGATGTTTAGTATCAAGCACCTTCGATCATTCTTAGAAAAGAAATGTCTGGTGTACTAAATTATAAGTCTTGATTTTCTTTGAATTTTATTATTTTAATGGAACCAATTTTGTGACTTTGGAAAAAAAAAAATTGTCCTGTGTTGATTTTTGGGGTTCTCACAAATTCTTTAAACAAGCCCAGTAAAAATACAAATTTTTATTAATAATGTTAAAGTAATTATTAAAGTTTACCTCAACACATAATAAACATGACAATATATATTATGAATTCTATTATTTCAATTTTTGTACTAATTTCTTGATTTAAGAGACTCTTTTCAGTGTTTATTAAACTATCAAAGCTATCAGTAACACAGTTTAAAGTGTGGTATTTTAAAACAACAAATGCAATACAATCTGTGTATATTTAAATATAATAGAATTGGCAAGTTTATTTTGATGGAAAGTTATGTTCGTTGTAATTTTCATTTGCTTACAAAAAATAACTACAGAAATAGAAAAATAGTGTGAAAATCCTGACAAACTTTAATTTAAAATATGTCTTGTTTTACAGGGAGTTGAATATAAAGTTGGTAAATTCCCATTGGCAGCAAACAGCAGAGCTAAAACAAATGATGATACAGATGGTTTTGTAAAAGTTTTAGCAGATAAAACAACAGACCGGTTACTTGGATGTCATTTTATAGGATCAGTAAGTTTTATCTTCTTACACACCATCATATCATGCAAGTGGCAGGTGTTTTCGAATCAAATCTTTAATAAGATTAAATTATCTGTTTTCCTTCCGCTATGAAAAATACATTGATGATGAGAATTGCATTAAATACCTAAATATAAAAAAGAAGATGTGGTATGATTGCCAATGAGACAATTATCCACAAGAAACCAAAATGACACAGAAATTAACAACTATAGGTCACCGTACAGCCTATAACAATGAGCCAAGCCCATACCGCATAGTCAGCTATAAAAGGCCCCGATATTACAGGCTCCTGACTTGGGACAGGCACATACATAAATAATGTGGCGGGGTTAAACATGTTAGCGGGATCCCAACCCTCCCCCTAAATACCTATAACCAATTAGACAATAGTATACACCGTACATAAATAATAAACATGATAAAGAATCATACTTGATAATCTCACACAAGATTTGACCACATACACAAAGTAAAATCAGTTGACCTCTTGTTTTCAATATAGAAATAAGGGACTGCAATATGATTGCTTATGAGACCTCTTTGCACATAAAAACCATGGAGTGAGGATTTAAACAACTACAGGTCAAACCAATGATAAATATATTCAAATAAGGAGATGTGGTATGATTGTCACTAAGACAACCATCTATGAAGATGATGTCAGCATTATAGACAACTGTTCATTCTTCAAGAATGGGAAAAACCCATGCCATATAGTCTGCTATAAAATGCCCCGAAATGGAAAAATATGAAACAGCCCTTTAAAGCCTTGGATAACAAAATGTTAAGCCATAAAGAGAGAAACTTATGGCCTCATTTATTCTAATAGCATAAAATAAAAAAACAATTATGACATGGACAACCATCAACCATAATGACAACCACTGGACTACAGGCTCCTAGCTTAGAGTATATGGATATAAGAATATGTGGTATGAGTGTCAAAGAGACAACTCTCCATCCAAGTCACATTTTGTAAAAGTAAACTATTGGGAAGCCTTAAAGTACCTTCAACAATTAATCTTAATTTTGTTAAATATTTTGCGTTTTAAGGTTGCTGGAGAACTAATTAATGAAGCTGTATTAGCCATGGAATATGGAGCATCATGTGAAGATATTGCCAGAGTCTGTCATGCACATCCGGTAAGTCATATATAAATAAAAGGTATACCTGTAAATAGTTTATTCTAAGCATGATTTTGAAATGCATCCACAGTTAGCAGAGGTATTTACCTTTTAGTGGCATCAATGGAGATATTTTTTACCTTTTAGTGGCATCAATGGAGATTTTTTACCTTTTAGTGGCATCAATGGAGATTTTTTACCTTTTAGTGGCATCAATGGAGATTTTTTACCTTTTAGTGGCATCAATGGAGATTTTTTACCTTTTAGTGGTATCAATGGAGATTTTTTACCTTTTAGTGGCATCAATGGAGATTTTTTTACCTTTTAGTGGCATCAATGGAGATTTTTACCTTTTAGTGGCATCAATGGAGATTTTTTACCTTTTAGTGGCATCAATAGAGATTTTTTACCTTTTAGTGGCATCAATGGAAATTTTTTAAAAGTCTGAGATTAGCCACATTAGAGAAAAGGTTTGACTAAGAAAATGAACATTATTTGAAGTAAAAAAAATATTTTCAAACTTTTTATGAATTGATAATTATTGGATTAAGATTTTGACTCAATTTGATAATTTAAAAAAAAAATACAAATTGGTGCATTACTTTTGTTGTTGTAAAAAACAACTTTAAAAACTTTAACACTGTCTAATTTAGTAAGTATAAAAAAATATGAACTCTGTGGAATCACAGACTTTGAAACCATACAGAAATGACTTAACTATTATTCTTATCAAAGAATAATATGTACATACATATTTTATTTCAATTGTAGACCAACCATAATAAATTTGTATAACAATTACATGCATTGTTTCTTCATTTTCAGACTGTATCAGAAGCCCTTAGAGAAGCAAATTTGATGGCATACTGTGGAAAACCAATCAACTTCTAAAATCTCAATAGACAATATTTTCAAATTGTTTCATGAAATAGTATGAACACACAGCTTAAATCAGGTTCAACTTATCGTCATAAGAACTTATATTATTACATCTACTGGATTTTATCCAAGTTCAACCATGTTTTCCAATTGTGTGGGCTATTTGTTTCATTCATCACTGGGTTGATACAATGTAATATTGTACCTTCATAATACTAATTATGTGCCAAACAAAATATCTTTTTGAAATGTTGATGATTTTAATTAATTTTTTGATAGCTGATTCTGTCTTCTCTTGCATAAAGCTTGGCACATTATGAATATACTTATATGCTATATGTTCCTATTGCTATCTCTGTTCAAAAATAGAGGGTTAAATTATAAAGTTATATAAATGACAACTGAAGGTTTATAGTAAAGCATAAAAGATTGTTTTGGGTCATTACTAGGATGAACTTAAGTTTTAAAATGTTTTAAATAATCATATGCTATATTTAAAAAAGATCTGTCCCATTGAAGTGCTGTTAAGTTATTGTATAATTTTGTATAGAGAATAAAACTATAAAAAGCTATGTACAATTTGTTTGTTTATTGTTAATTGAGATATTTCAGCTAACCCCATTTAGTTTGAAAGAAATCCCAAGAAGACTCTTTGCATAATTTGCTGCTGTATGGCATCAAGTTTTACCCTTGTCGGTCTGTACATATGCCTGTACGTCCAAAAGATGGTTTCTCTTCTCTAACTTCAGTTTGCCTCCTCCAAATGCAATGAAACTTATACGCAATGATTATTACCACAAACAAGTCAAGTTTGAATTTTGGGGGCATCATTTTAACCATTCTAGAGTTACGCCCCTTCACAAATGGAAACATAGATGATTTTTTTTGTTTCCTTTCTCAAAATTAAGTTTGCATCAACCAAACGCTATGAAACTTACAATATGCAATCATTCCATACACCAAAGATACTCTTAATATTGCACATTTTAGAAACAAATTTAACAGGTAAAACTTAACATTGATCAATGAACCATGAAAATGAGGTCAAGATAAATTGAACCCTGCCAGACAGACATGTACACCTTACAATCATCAATGTTTTAAATAAAGTTGACCTATTGCATACAATGTCCAAAAACAAACTTAACTGCTTAACTAGGAAAACTTATTATTGACCATTGAACTATGATAATGAGGTCATGGTCAGATGATACTTGCCAGACAGACAAAACAAAGCAAAAACTTAATATTACGTAATAAACCATAAAAACTAGGTCAAGGTCAAATAATACATGCCAGACTGTCTTGTATATAGTCATACACTAATTATAATTGACCTATTACAGTATTAGAAAAAACAGACCAAAACACAAAAATTAACCACTGACCATAAAAATGAAGTCAAGGTCAGATGACACCTGCCAGTTGGATCTGTACACCTTACAATCATTCATACACCAAATAAAGTAGACCTATTGCTTATAGTATCTAATAGTGGACTTGACCACTTGTTCAATGATCCATGAAATGAGGTCAAGGTCGAGTGAAAACTGTCTGATGGTTATCAGGACCTTGCAAGGTATGCACATTCCAAGTATAGTTATCCTTTTTCTCATAAGAGAGAAAATAAGAATACCATAAAAATGAGGTTAAGAACAATGGACATATGACAGACAGAAACTTCATAACAGGGCATCTATATACAAAATATGAAGGATCCAGGTCTTCCACCTGAAAACTTGATTGGGTGATAATATATTAGAACTCCAGCTCCTGTGGAGATAAGAGTAAACATAACATAAATATACAGATATAACACATTCCCATGTCTTTCTTTTGAAATAAAAGTTAATAGTCTGTTGGCAAAACTTTAAATGTTAATGGTATATTACATGCGAGAATTTAAAATATTTAAGAAAACAAAACAAATGTCTAAATCTTAACATTGTCAATTTTAAATGTTCTGTTTCAATTTCATGGTCCTTTTCCAGTACAGAGAACATTGATCAAGGGATGGAAATCAGCTCCTGCTTTAGTTAAAAAATCAGATATCTTGCTTCTATTTTTATCCATGTGACTATGATCTCACCAAGACTAACACTTTCTTCGATGCTAGCTAAATCTAAACACAACCGTTTCTCAGAAATAAGTTTTGTTGAGTTAATGGATTTGTTATCTGTGAAACACTTGATTGGAATAGATTCTCCTGCATTTAATTTTATCATCTCTTGAAGAATGCTCCTTACAAAATAGGAAGCATATAGTCCTTCAACTAGTGATAAATCTTTCGCAGCTAGAGTACTTTTAACAGCTCGTCTGATTCTTTGAAGACCAAGAAATTAGATATAACACCACCTTCTTAAATATAAAACTTTTTAAGAAGTTAGCTAACGCAGCTGCCGCCAGATCACTATCCCTATATCAAGCTGTTTGTGACAAAAGTCGCAGGCTCAACAAAAACTTGTTGTCTCATTGGCAATCATACCACATTTCCTTTTTTATATTCATAGAATATTATATATGCCATCAAGCCATTGCTTTAGATACACTGATGATGACATTTGACATGTGACATTAACTGTTCTTTTCTCTCACAATTTTTATATCTAATATACAATTGAAGAGTCATCAAATGAAGTTTCAATAGCTCACTTGGCCAAGTGAGTTATGCCATCACTTGCAATCAGTCATCCATCATCAGTTTTCCTTATACATTTTACATTTTAATCTTCTAGACCGCAGAGTTACTTTCACTTTCTTGTGCATTTAATAAATAAACTGTTTACACAGAGATATATCTCTGGTTTTGTAATTTTTATGGTATTATGAAAATGTTGAAATTAAAATGGCAACTTTGAAACATGTAAACTATGGAAATCATTCAAAGTCAATGAATCCTGTCAGGTGCAGGACCAAATAATCTCCATGGAAAAGTGAAGTGGAGGTAGGTCCCTTTAAATTAACAATGACACTTTTTAATCTGAAATTTATGTTCCGTAAGTATGTAATCTTAATTCCTGTAACACTTAAGGAAGGGTGACAAACTTCTTAGATTTAAATTTTCCAAATATTTTGTGTAGTATAAGATTTTCCCCTGTTTGCTCAACATGTGTTGGAAGTGACAATGCCTACATTTTAGTCATGTGGTGCTGGAAGTCACATGACAGATTCAACTAACAACCATTTTCCGGAACTGGCCTATATCATTGACTTACAATAAGTCATCCAAAGCAGTCTAATGACAAACGTTAATATGTATTTAGAATGCAAAACATTCAAAGTCATGACTGAAGCAATGAGTTATGAGATGCCAATGCTAATACATCTGCATACCAAATATCATTGACCTACCACTAATAGTTCCCCTTAATCTGACCTAATCACAAACCAATACATGTAAACTAAAACAAAGTTTTCAAAGTCAATAGACCATGAGTCTATGACTAAGAGGGTGCAGGGCAAATAATCTCCTTGGAAATGAGATGTGTCAAAAACTTTTAAATTATTGTTGACGCCTCCAACAATAACAGCATGCCAAAGTCTAGCTTTTTCTACTTTGTCAGTGCGAGACAAAAACAACAGGAAAGTTTGTACAGCAGATACTGTTACATTTTAAAGTTATATGTATTGAGTTGTAAATTCAACAGTGAAGATGAAAAACAGCAATAACAACATTGTACCTTTATTACATTAATTCATATCCTAGTAATTTAATAGATATTAGCCTCATATACAACTTTCCAAAATTCTTTTTTGTGTTCACCTTAAAATGGCATTTTTCTTTCTTACATGTATACACTTTTTGATGCTACTGTCATACAAGTCAGAGGTTGAGCTAGCTATAAAACCAGGTTTAATTCACCATTTTCTACATGAGAAAATGCCTGTTCAAAATAATATGACAGTTGTTATCCATTTATTTGATGTATTTGAGCTTTTGATTTTGCCATTTGATTAGCGACTTTCCATTTTAGAATTAGAAATTTCAGTATTTTTGTGATTTTAATTTTTATTCTAAACCAAACAATTCTTACTGAACTATATGAGTATTACTCCTTTAGCAGTATTGCACCCAGGGCAAATACTAATATATGGACAGGGTAAACCTGCGTCTAATTGCAATCCATTTCATTCAAGAGATGGAAATAAAGACTAAATTGAATTCCACGAAATTACTTTAAACAGTTAACAAACAATTTATTGATATATATTATCTAACAAATCTTCAAAACCTTATAGTACTAAACGTATTTAAAAATATACAATCAATAAAACCGTATTTTATAATATCACAAACTACGTATACACATGTATACTAAAAATAAATAGTTAACTTAGCATTCCTTATTACCTACATGAAGCATTACAATAATCATTCAAAATATTAAGAGCATTTTTAAAGGCAATTTAATTTTTAGTAGAAACTTATTACAATGTACCTTTAGTGCTGCTATTTGAACATCAGCTTTTACATATATGTTCTATATAGACTAGGACAGTGGGCCCAAAATTTTATTACATTATCACATTATTATTAGCTGTGTCAGTTATAAATCAACCTTATGCAAGTGCACATACTTGTATAAGACTTGATTGACTTGGGTACATTCAAATACAAAATGAAAGATGAGTGTTGGTCTGTTTTGAAGGGTTGTTATTAATAAGGTGGTACCCAACACTTTCACTAAAATTAATTTGGCTCGTTTAATTTTCCTAAAATTTTGACAAAGTATTAACTTTGACCATTTAACAAAAATATAAAAATTTCACAAATTTTGAACCAACCATTTTATCAGAAAACTTACACTGGTTATATACCGGTAGCAGTTTGACAAACACCAATTTTGATCACTGAGAAGCTTACTATTCCCTGTACAACACAACGTAATTTAAACGTTTAACTGACTTTACAGAGTTATCTCCCTGTAGTGTTAGGTTCCACCTTAACTCAATTTTCCTTCAATTATCATATGATACAATTCCGAACTTGAAAATGTTTAATAGATTGCAATATTTACAGCAAAGATACCCTGAATCAGTAAGGTTTCGCATCCAAACTATGACTAGTCTCATTGGGGTTCATCACATTTGGACGGTTATTATGCATTAAAATCATATATTCTGAAATCAAATCATTATTATATGAATTTTTCTATCTTCAAATAGTTTGGACAAATTAAGATACTTTACATGTGTTAAAAAAATGAAAGAGGTTAACAAGTAAAAATTGCACAAATTCTGTAAACAAGATTTTAAAAACTATCTTTTTTTTTAATTTCTTATAAAAATATATATGAACATAAACATGCTTAATTGAAAAAAATGATAATTATAGAAAGTTGTATCTTTACAAAAATTTGAAGCACCATTTGGAAAGAGCGATTTTCTTATTTTTTAAATGAAATAAATACTTTATAAATTAATTATGTACATACATGTAGTACTATTCTAGTTTTACCTTCTTTAGGAACTTCCAAAACTTTATGCTTAAAAGCCAGGGATGCAAAAAATACACTGAAACCAAAGGAGTTATATTATAACCAAAAGGGACCTTAACATTCTGATTTCATTAACATCGATGTATTGATTACATTTGTAAAAGTTAAATTGATTTGCTGCTTCCAAGAATTAGTTCAACCACAAATGGTTTTAGTGTTATGAGTGAAATTGAATGTTGCTTCTAAATTTTAATACATTGTGACAATTTACCATTACTTCTAAACATACAACTTCATTAGCATGATTTTGGTTATTTTTCTATTCTAAGAAATTCATGTTTAGTAGCAATTATTTTTGTTTTAATCTTTATTGACACGAAAAATCTAGGTATTTTTTTCTCTCTCAGAGGAAACTACTTAAAATGTTAACCACACTATAGCACTATAGCTCTAACATGAAAAAAATACTTTCAATTCTATGTTGTAAGTATGAATTCTTTAGTATAAATTAAAGTGCAGTATTACTGATTAAATGTAAAGGTTTTAGCAATACTGTGGATTCATTATTATTCGTTGGATACCAATTTTCGTGGGTTTCGTGGGTTCATGTGAACCATAAATTCAAATGTTCAACGAATATCATATTTTCAATAGGCTTTGTATACAGAGATTGACAAAACCACGAAATCCAATATCCATGAATATGCATATTTTTAGCAATCCACGAAAATTAATACTCTCGAAAATAAATGAATCCACAGTAGTTTCAAATAGTAAATGCAAAGATGACTTTATCTAAGTTGGTTTTAACTAATATGAAAAAAAACATGTTTATTTACACATAGCATTCCCCTTCTGAGGCCTCAGGTCTCCTTTGGAGCTGTTGCCAAGTAAAATTGTTTTTCTGTGATAACTGATTTGTTATGACATTTAAATTAACATTAACATCACCATCAGTTTCTATTGATAAAGCTGTACCAAAGTCATTGATTAAAGAATTCTCACTTTCATCTTCACAAATGTCTCCTTCGAAAGGTCTTTGATCACGTTCAATTAACTCTCCTACAACTTTTCCATTCTCATCACTCATCTCTCTAGCAATACTTTGATAATTATCACATTTCTGTCTGTGAGCATCCAGTTTGTCTCCCTGATCGTAATTTATATTTGTTTCCGTGTTTTGAATGGGAGCTTCAACATTATCGTCCATTTGACTGAATAGCTGATTTGAATCGTATTGTTCTTCATTTTGATCATTATACATATAAGCCGTATTTTGGCTTTGTACATCATCATTGTTCACTAAAGTGTTATCTTCATCATCATCTTCTTCTTCATTTTCACACACGGATTCATCAGAATACTGTGTGGCAAACATTAATTGCTGCTGAAATCGGGCAAAGAAATCGTCTCTAGATTTTGTAAACTTTTCCTTTACTACTGGGTCTTCTTCTGAAACTAATTTCAGATTTT
Organism: Mytilus galloprovincialis; assembly: GCF_965363235.1. Classification (NCBI taxonomy): domain Eukaryota; kingdom Metazoa; phylum Mollusca; class Bivalvia; order Mytilida; family Mytilidae; genus Mytilus; species Mytilus galloprovincialis. Next base: position 49,254,023 of record NC_134838.1, read on the forward strand.
CTGATCGTCTTTCTTCACGGTCCATTCGTTCTTGCTCCAAATCAAGTTCTTCTTCACACTCTGGCTGATGATCATCGAGTTGCTGAAGTGATTCCTCATTTTCACATTCAAGAGATGATTCAGTGGTTTCATTTGCATTGTTTTCTTCAATATTTGCAACTTCGTCACTATTTTCATATGTGTTTTCCTCAATTTGAATAACTTCTGCGTTTTCCTCTACAACAACCATTTCCTTAGTTCCATTGAATTCCTCTTCATATTTTTTAATCTCTGCTAATTTCTGTTGCACTTGGAGTTCCGTTGCAACAGTACCGGGAACTCTATGATCATATCCCATCTGGAGTAGTAAAGGTTCTGGTATAGGTTGACCTGGTGGGAATTGAGACAACATGGATGCCAAATGTGGATTAAAACTTGACGGATCAATAATCACACATCCACCGTGAGAACTAGCATCCACTACATTTGAATACTGCATAGTTGTTTGCTCAATCGTGCTGACTGAATCATAGACTGAAAAAAATATAGCAAACAATGTTAATTCTAAAAGTCAGATTTTAAAATGTAGTTCTGCACCTAGCCCCAAACTAACTGTCACATAAAATTAAAGAAATTAAAAAAATAAAAAATTATGCCAAATTCATATATTTGACATAAAAAGCAGAAATCATATCTTAGACTCCATAATACAATCAAAATTGATTTTTTTTTCTCTGAAACATGGCAAATGCTCTTTTACTGTAACATCAAAAATTTAAAAAACAAGAGTGCACACACTGAAATGTCTCGCCTTCTTTACTAACCATTGATATTATGTTGATAGTCCTAAGTATAAAGCGTTATTACAACTGTCACATAAACTTAACATTAAACAAGATAGTTAAACAAAGACCAATGAACCATGAAAATGAGGTCAAGGTCAGATGAACCATGCCAGGCAGACATGTACAGCTAACAATGCTTCCATACAACAAATATAGTTGACCTTTTACTTATAGTTTAAGAAAAATAGACCAAAACACAAAAACTTAACACTGTCCAATGAACCGTGCAATTGAGGTCATGGTCAAATAAAACCTGCGGGACTGACATATAGATCATAATATATTTCCATACACCAAATATAGTTGACCTTTTGCATATAATATTAGATAAAAAGATCAAACTTAAAAACTTAACTTTGACCACTGAACCATGAAAATGAGGTCAAGGTCAGATGACATCTGCCCGCTAGACATGTACACCTTACAATCATTCCATACAACAAATATAGTAGACCTATTGCATAAAGTATTAGAAAAACAGACCAAAACACAAAAACTTAACTATAACCACTGAACCATGAAAATGAGGTCAAGGTCAGATGACACCTGCCAGTTGGACATGTACACCTTCCAGTCCTTCCATACACCAAATATACTAGCCCTATTGCTTATAGTATCTGAGATATGGACTTGACCACCAAAACTTAACCTTGTTCACTGATCCATGAAATGAGGTCGAGGTCAAGTGAAAACTGTCTGACGGGCATGAGGACCTTGCAAGGTACGCACATACCAAATATAGTTATCCTATTACTTATAATAAGAGAGAATTCAACGTTACAAAAATTCTGAACTTTTTTTTCAAGTGGTCACTGAACCATGAAAATGAGGTCAAGGACATTGGACATGTGACTGACGGAAACTTCGTAACATGAGGCATCTATATACAAAATATGAAGCATCCAGGTCTTCCACCTTCTAAAATATATAGCTTTTAAGAAGTGAGCTAACACCGCCGCCGCCGCCGTAGCCGCCGCCGGATCACTATCCCTATGTCGAGCTTTCTGCAACAAAAGTTGCAGGCTCGACAAAAAACCACTGTGTTTGCAATTTATTCATTTTAAAATTATTGCTTGTCAGTATACATAGTTCGTAACATAAGGCATTTGAGAGCAAAATATAAAATATCCAGATCATCTTCCTTCTAAAATATTCAGCTTTATGCAAATATCTACTACCACTGTCATTCCCCCTGGTTTAGCATCGCTACATCTCACATTTTGTAACAAACCTTGTATGTGATTTATTTGAAAACTTGAATGCTATCAAACGGTGACTCTTCTTTCTTACCTCCATTTCTTCTATTAAAACTATTCATGAAATCCTCCTCTAGTTTTTCTAAATCTGTAAATGCCTGCAAATGTAAACATATATCTAATCACGTTTTTTTTTTTTATCATTTTCATTAAAAACATATTCTTATTTTATTTACTGATTGTTGAAAAAAAAACATCTGATAGATTATTTTTTTCAAAGTTTTAATGTTTACAGAATTTATTCCTAACTTGCTCTGAGCTTAAATAACTCTGAATTATCAGTGTGTGAATGAAATAAATAAACAAATCATGCGCAAAAGAAAAAGACAATAACATAAATAAAATAACTTAAAAATGGTACTAAAATTTGGGTAAGTAAGCTTCATGAAACCGATATTCCATATAAAATAAAGTGTCATTTAAATATGGTCAAATATGATATAATACAACTTTGGATATATAAAAATATACAATTTCTCCAAAAAAGATATTCCTGAATGTTGGACCATATGGAATTCTCCAGATTTGCAACAATGAAATGGCTTTTTTAATTAACACTCAGCTAGATTCAGTAGGAAAAATCCTAACACTTACCATTTTCATTTCTGGTCGACCTTTCTTTAATTTGGATGTGCATGCCTGGGCCAGTTTGAACACAGAATTATACAAATCCTGAGGAATGTTTTTATCATTTGGATCACACATGTTGTAAAATTTCTCTTCATTATCACCAACCATTTCAATTATATACTCAACCTAAAAAAAGAAATTTCAAATATTAGGCCACACCAATTTAATTCCTTGTTCGACGGACCCACCCGCACCTTTTTTTTCAAAACAGATTTTTAAAATTTTTTGTATATTCCCCCTTCCTGCATCTGGAAATGTAATCATGTCTATATCCCCCACCGTTGTTTTGTAAATATTATAAAAAGATATCAACATTTGTTTTTAATATCACAGTCTAACCTGTATATAACGATTTTAAACCCATAAGCACCCCATCACACTGTGTAAATATCTGTGTGAATATTTATTTCAGCATGAATTGATTTATCCCACGTGGGAGTGCTTCGATTGATAACAGTGGAAATACCTGTACAGAACAAAACATTGGTTTCTTTCCCCCTTACTTATATTCCCTACCAAAAAATGTTCGTTGTTAGAATAAAGTACAAAGAACTTCTGAATGATTTGCCTTCAACTGCAATTATATTGTATGCTGGCAAAACAAAACTATCCATAGCCACTGCATGTTTATTCACCCGTCCTGATTGATTCAGGGGCCTGTCGTTCAGCATTTCTCATTTGTTGATGTGGGTCATTTGTATTTTCCCGTTTGGATATATAAATTAGATAGTCGGTTTTCCTATTCAAATTGTGTACACTTATAATTTTGGGGTCCCTTATAGGTTGCTGTTTGGTCTGGATCAAAGCCCTGTGTAAAAGGCCGTACTTTGACCTGTGTTGGTTATAATCAGGTTGGAAACAACCCTCTTCTTCTGATGATGATGATATACAGTTACAGCTTCATTAACCAATTTAATATTGAAGATTACGAACTGTTGCATGCGCGGAGTATATGATTAAAAAATATGAACAAAAATTTATCTTTAAATTTGTAGAATACTTGGTGATATTTACATGAAAGAAAACAACAAGTGACAAGGGGTCATTTTACTGTTGTAGAAAAGGAAATATAAATACAAAGGATTTGTATAGTGCTACTATAAAAAAAAACCTTTGAAAACTAAGATTTTTTTACTCAAAAAGAGGAGAAATACATCACATTTTAAACAACTTTTCTAAAAGAGGGGTCCACTTATTTTGAATAATATGAAAATGTGTTAACATAGTTTAAGTCCAGAAATATTAAATAAACAGCTGCGCCATGAGCGCATGATACGCCTGACGTCTTATGTGGAAGTCTTATGCAATAATCATAAATAGTTTCTGAGAAAGTTTTAAGCAATAACCATATATTGTTTTAGAGACACGACGGGACATGTGATACCCCCCACCCTGTTTTTTTTTTTACAAAAAACTAAATATTACCAAAATAAAATTTTGAATCAAAACCAAAAAGTATACAGATCTTTAGATTAATATAACAAAGAAGTGTGTAAAGTTTTAAGCAATAATCATAAATTATTTTTGAGATACGGCACGACATGTAAAAAAACCCTCCCCTGTTTTACAAAATACTCAATAACTCAAAAAATAAAATTTTGAATAATCACCAAAAAGTATACAGATCTTTAGATTAATATAACGTGTAAAGTTTTAAGCAATAATCATAAATTGTTTTTGAGATACGGCACAACATGTAAAAAAAACTCCCCCTTTTTTTACAAAATACTCAATAACTCAAAAATGAAATTTTGAATCATCACCAAAAAGTATACAGATCTTTAGATTAATATAACAAAGACATGTGTAAAGTTTTAAGCAATAACCTTAAATAGTTTTTGAGATATGGCGCAACATGTAAAAAAACCCTCCCCCTTTTTTACAAAATACTCAATAACTCAAAAATGAAATTTTGAATCAACTCCAAAAAGTATACAGATATTGAGATGAATATAACTAAGAAGTGTTTAAAGTTTTAAGTCATAATCAAGAATCGTTTTTGAGATACAGTGCGACATGTGAAAAAAACACACCCTTGTTTTAGTTATAAAGTGCTGTAACTCAAAAAGTTTAAATCTTATGTTCACCAAAAAGTATACAGATCATTTGACCATCATAAGAAACAACTATATTAAGTTTCATGAAATTTGGATAAGTCGTTCTCAAGTTACGGTGCAACATGTTTACGCCGGACAGACGGACAGACAGACGGATGGACGGACGGACATTTGTATACCATAATACGTCCCATCAAAATTTTGACGGACGTATAAAAATTCTTGGACATGTTTTGACCATATAATACAAGATAGAGATATAGCTCTTTGGGAAAATATGAGCCCTGTCAAAGTACAAGTGATAAATCAAGTTTTAATATTTTCAAAACCTACTATTTTATGTTTACAAAAAAAAATATAATCGCTCACCTTTACTTTTTAAGCTTCGCCTCAAAAATTTGCAAATTAAATATTTTTTTATTAAAATTTTCAAATCGCTCGGCCGCCCCAATTTTTGGAGTCCAAATATCCGTAGAACAAGAAATTAAATTGGTGTGGCCTTATATATATATATATATATTATATGTTATTCAGGTCTCAGACAGGGTATATACTGGGACATTCTCGGCTTAAGAGTTTATATTCCCTGAGCCAAAGGCGAAGGGGATATAAGCCCTAAGGTGGGAATGTAACAGTATGTACCCTGTTGGAAACCTGAATTACACATATATTACGGATTACCCCTGACTTAATGTTATTTTCCAGTACAGGTATTTGTTGAACATTCACAATGCAGCATGTATATTTATTACATGTTTATTGTTTCTTTAATATTTTGAGTAATCCATTAATCCATTTAAATGCACCTTTTTAATCTTGACAATTTTTTCCAATAAAAAATAGTTTCAATAAAGTTTTTAGATATCATATTTTGAGTTTGTATGTGTGTGTGGCTTTGTTTTTTACAACACATATATTGAAAAACCCAACCTGATATGTTTGGCATACATGAAGGATTTTCTAATTTGCTGTGAACATAATTATATTGTGTATGTAATAATTTATAATAACACTTTTAACATTACATTTAAGTATTAAAAGTGTAAATTGCGTGATTTTGTATTAAAAATGTATTATTAACTGAAGCACGTCATTATTTTCCCTCTGTGAGCCTCTGACATTCCTTACTAATAGTGGTCTGTATAGCTTTTGACTACGTCACATAGTAACCGGTGTTATGATGATGTTTTTGAGGTTCCAATTAGGGATAAAAACATCGTATATACCCCGGCAGTTTCCTGAATATATGCTGACATCTCTGTGTTTTTATCCAATCACAAACCTCGACACATTTGTAATCCATAATATTATATATATTGATATATTGTGATGAAGAAATCCTAAAATTATATTTACTCTCAATATCTTTTTATAATGCAAAATATTGTAATTACCAGTATCATTAATGCGGTATAAATCCTTGAACAATGTGCATGTCAAATTCAACAACCATCAATTCGCCTTTTCAGAATCTAAAGGACTATGGGTAATCTCATAGTTCGTACACCAAAATGAAAATCACGTTACATTATTGGATGGATCTCCATTGTTTAGAACATCCTTATCCAAACACAAGGTTTTGGTGTACACTTTTGAAAATATTACCCAGAATGCACTAGATTCTGAAATGGTGAATTGATCAGTATAAACTAGACAGTTATGTCTCTAAAAACTTCAACTGTAAAACCTGTCTTGACAAAACCCCTATCTTAGCTTTATCCTAATTCAAAGGTTTTTGGTGTTCACAATTTAAAAAAGTAGAACATATTGATTATACCGGTATGTCCATTACAATAGATCAGTCTAGACAAGTTTCAAGTTTATTCTATTCAGGTCCTGTCTGTTTTTGACAGTTTTCACTTTAAATCATCATTGATTGTGTACAAAAAATCATGCATAATATGAAAAAAAATTATCAAACATTCCTGCAAAATATATCATGTGTAATTAATCCAACAACAAATGGAAGTTTTTAACAGCCTTGACTGGCTATACAGCCCTTGCATCGTCAGTACTTAATCCATGGCTAAGTGCTTGTTTTAAAACTGCCAATTTTCTTTCACACTTATTCATAGTCAGAACAAATGATTTTAAAAATGAAAGAATGTGAATACTGCATTGCACTAGACAAACACTTCTCTATAGTATTTATGTGCTCTTGAGCCGAACAGTCTATGATCATTTTCTTTAAAAGCAGATCACCGTCAAATAGGTATAACAACCAATCACCCAGAGCTCCAGATAAGCTGCGTATTTGCGTGATCACGCAATACAAATAATAAAAAACCCAATGCAATTGCCCATTGCAGGGTTCAATAATCCAATTAATTCAAAGGAAAACCCAATAATATGCCAAAACCATGAGTTCTCAACTCTTTTATTGGCTACTATTTGCGTTATTTACCCTTATCTGTTTACAGTCGTCGCGTAAACTATTTTTATAATATTTATATTTGGAAATTTCCTTTCGTTCTAAAAATAGATCCCTGCATCAAGTAGCTGAAATGGGTCCCTGTTAGAGTTTTCCGTTGCTCAAAGGGTACACATGTTTTTGAAAACATTTCGATCTTCTCGGCGTTTATCCAATTAGCGTGTGTCATGTAGTCATATTTTTTTCGCATTGCTCGGGATTTATCATAACATACATTGAATTAAAAAGAAAGTGAATGTCCGGTAAAAATATTGAATAGAAGCATGTTTTCTGCTTCTTTTGAAAAGCTGAGGAAAAGTTATGATGATAACAAGACTCAGCCAGTGTTTTTAGGAAGTGTCCATCAAACACACGGGCGTGTGTGCGGACCTTAACGAGAACATTGCTAATAAAAACAGGCAGGGTTTCCTCAAAAACGAAATCAGATGGAAAAAGTGAAAGGCCAAATCAATTATGACATGATAAAGCATCAGAAACCAAAAGTTCTAATAAAAGACAACTAAACCCAGATTTATGAAAATTGGAATAAAACAAAACCGTTCAAGTATAATTAGAGTTTATATACTATTTTGTTTTCATTTTATTGTTAAATAATGAATACACACATGCAGAATTTATTAAATAAAGGTATATTAGACGAGTGCCTGTGAATACATCTATCCGTTTTTTTACAGTTTATATGAGAAAATACAAAATTGGCAGAAGGTTTGAAACGGAACACAAATTAAACCTACAATTGCTCCTCAGTGAATAAACCAAATAAAACAGCTATCAAATAACCCTAACCCTAAACCAAATAAAACAGCTAAACAAAGAAAGAAACATATTTAAGATGGAAAAAATCTGGGGTTGCTATTGCCTAAATATTCAATATTGTGTTGATGAGAAACCCAATACATTAAGGAGCTTGGTGGTGAAAAACCCAATTTGATATTAACATGAGGGGTGAATTGGAATTGACCATGCAATTAAAAAACTTTTTCACCCAATTATATTTGAAAATAGTGGGTTAAAAACCCAATTTGTGAATTCTTATCTTGAGCTCTGAATCACCCCAAGCACTAGAGGTTAGAATGTTACTACGTGACCACTAAGGCAACTCAACAAAATGAACTATAAACAGCCAATGACTAAAAGTCATAAGAAAACATATTTCATTGAAGTTCAGTGAAAAATTATGTACATTCTCATCACTTAAACATTTTTCATTTGGTTTTGACTAGAAACAAATTATAATTACTTACCAAAAATTTATTATCAGATCCTTCTCTTCTTTCATCATAAGATTTCTCCCCTGTACAGACTTCATAAATTACCTGACATAAAACAAAAGCATATTTGTTTAAAACAAGATTGTGTCCCTAGTACACAGATGTCCCACTCACACTATCATTTCCTATGTTCAGTGGCCATGAATTGGGGTAAAATCTCTAATTTGGAATTAAAACTAGAAAGATCATACCATAGAAAACATTGCACTAAGTTTCAAGTTGATTGGGCTTCAACTTCATCAAAAACTTCCTTGACCAAAAAATTTAGCCTGATGAGGGACAGACTGACAGATTGATGAATGGACGGACGAATGGACAGACAGACCGAAAAACATCATGAACATAATGCCCCTAGGTGGAGCATACAAAATTACAGAATAAAAGAAGAAGAAAAAATAAGATGCGACTTTATGTATATACTGTGGATTCATCATTTTTTGGGGGGGTACCAATTTTCGAGGATTTCGTTGTTACAGGTGAACCACAAAATTAAATGTTCAACGAATGACAAATTTGTTTAGACTTATATATACACAAATATGCAAGTTTTCCTTTATCCACAAAAATTGGTACCCATGAAAATAAATGAATTCACAGTAAAATAAGGTCTGATTTCAATCTGAGAAAACATGATCACACTTTTCTTACACATATTCAATAGGCTGTGTTTAAGGGAACTAAAATTCAACTTTGTAAAGTTGCAAATAATTTGTTTACATTCCAAAAAAATAATGCAATCATAATATACTATTTATGAACATCAATATACTTACTACACCATATGAATAAGTATCTCCTTTGACAGACATTTTAGACCCTCTTTGAGCCTCAGGGGGCAGATATGCCCTGGTCTGATACTGTTTAGTATCAGCTTGCTTTTTTGTGATATGTGTCAGTAGACCAGTCTCGGAACCAGTTGTTGCATGTTGTGCCATTCCTAAATCTGATATTTTGGCTTCAAAGTTGCTGTCTAATAGAATGTTCCCACTGAAAAATTTATTAATTCTTATTAATTTTTACATTAAAGATCATCTACTAAAACTGCATGGTTGTAAATCTAAGAGAAATAATAACATTTCACAAAAGATGCATATAACCAAGGATTTGTATAGTTAACTATACAAATCCTTGATATAACTGATCTCAAATGAAGTATATTTAAAGATACAGTTAACTTAATTGTGAAAACTCAGGTTATTGTTCATCAATATTTCTGATATGAGCACAGATGTAAAATTTCATCAATGTCAGTGAAGTAAGTGTAGATCATGGTGACAACTAGTTACTGAGATTTTACTGTTGACACAGACATGCATGCTTACACCAACATGGATAAAGGGTTACTCTCATAGTTCTTCATCTAATTCATTGACAGGAACTTATGAAAATAATCAGAACTCCAAATTCCAATACCAGGCCTTGAAGGCATAAAACTTTGCTCAGTGCTCTGAGCACAAAAATTATGCTCGAAACATGAAATCCAGCAATTTGATTGGTTGATTTTCGAGTCTGAGTACAAAAATCATGCTTGAAAGTTTTATGACTGTGAGGCCAGGTTATTAAACCTTATGATAAGACATCAGTAATAACGCTCATAATTTAATTATAAAATTAATCATATGTTAACATTTTAATGTCCACATGTATGAGCAGTGATTCTGTCAATGTATGTAGAAACTGTAAACCACAGGCAGCACCTCTCAGGATTCCTTACCTTTTAATGTCCCCATGTATGAGTGGTGTATCAGTCAATGTATGTAAGAACTGTAAACCACAGGCAGCACCTCTCAGGATTCCTAGTCTTTGTTTCCATGTTAATGCAGGGGTATTGTTCTAAAATTACAGTTATATGTGAGGTTAAATCTAAGAAAAATATTTAAATATAAAATAGTTTTACCATGATTCAATTTATTTTATACTTTCTGCTAAATTTTTCATGAATTGTTCATTTTGTAAAAAATAGCAATAGCAAAAACCTGTTTTTTTTTTCTAAATATTGTAAACTCAATTAAGTGCTCTAAATTTTATTTTCAATCTTCATAAAACTTTTTTACATATTTTAAAAAAAAAAATAAATCCATTGTATAATTTTTAAATAATGTTAACCTTTTAAAATCATCGATTCAATTAAGATTCAGGTTGACACAAATGCATGAAACTTAGATTCGTGGATGATATCTCAACTGATATCATCAATTGATATACAAGACAAACATCAGCCATGGAGTCATCTGATTGGTCAATCATTACAGAGATATATACCTTGCATGCTATTCTATCTTCCAGAGAACCGTTAGGCATCAATTGATATACAAGACAAACATCAGCCATGGAGACATCTGATTGGTCAATCATTACAGAGTTTCATACCTTGCATGCTATTCTATCTTCCAGAGAACCGTTAGGCATCAATTGATATACAAGACAAACATCAGCCATGGAGTCATCTGATTGGTCAATCATTACAGAGATACATACCTTGCATGCTATTCTATCTTCTAGAGAACCATTAAGCATCAACTGATATACAAGACAAACATCAGCCATGGAGACATCTGATTGGTCAATCATTACAGAGTTTCATACCTTGCATGCTATTCTATCTTCTAGAGAACCATTAGGCATCAATTGATATACAAGACAATCATCAGCCACAGAGACATCTGATTGGTCAATCATTACAGAGATACATACCTTGCATGCTATTCTATCTTCCAGAGAACCATTAGGCATCAATTGATATACAAGACAAACATCAGCCATGGAAACATCTGGCTGATCAATCATATAGCCATACAGTAACACTATGTTGTTGTGTCTATACCTAAAATAGAAATTGTAGACAATATTACCCGGTAACATATTTTTCTTCTTTTATTTTGTAAAATGAATTTTGCCTGATCAAACACAAGAATTTTATATGAAAGCCAAATTATAGATCTTTCTAGCTTGTTACTCTGTTCTTCACTCATACATTCTCTAGCACTCAGTAAATAATTGAAGTCAGTAATAAATGGAGAAAACAAGAGAGTGCTGAGCATAACATCAATTATCACACTTAAGGTTCAAGGGTCGATTTCACAAAAAAACTTACGACTAAGATTGATCGTAAATATTACTGATTTGTTCATGACTTAAGACCAATCTTAGTCGTAAGTTTTTTTGTGAAACAAACTCCAGAGATCCATCAACAAACTTCATTCGTAACAAAAAAAAATGTAAAACATTTAATAATTAAGACACTAATATGTCTGACCCCGTTTTTGATTGTGTTAACAAATTTTTTTTTTTTAAGGTGAAGTATTTGTTTCCTGTTTAAATAACAAGAAGGCATGTTCATTCTTTAAAAGGTCATACAAGTAGATTTTAAAAGAAACAGATCCTTTTATTGAGTTGATATCAATTTGCAATGATTATTTGCCAGAAAGAAATTCATCTGATCTTGCTTAAATAGGAAAATCAAGAGAAGATCTACTGTAATACCTTTGTTGAGCACGAGATAAGTTTTGTTTGTCAGTTTGTTTTCAACTTATGAGTTTGAATATTCCTTTGGTATCTTTCAACTCTCTTTTTGAAGAACATGAGGAAATAAAAATCTTTAACAAAGGTGAACATGTAATGAAAATAAAGGGTCAAGTATCTACATACTTGCTTAAAGTTGCTAGCTCTCTTTTGACTTGCTGTTCTATATTGCCATTCACATCTTCTCTCTGTAATGGTTGAAACTAATATTATTCAAAATGAATGAAATGAAAACAAAAATTAGAAAAAAAATTGTGCTTCTGAATATTTGTTTTATTTATAGATTTAATGACTTTCACAGAATTTAAATCTACATGAATGGTCTCACAGCAGTGTTCTTGGATTAAATGATGAAAGTTGTTGGTTCCTTCCCAACTTGAGTTAAACCAATACCTTTTAAATTTGTTTTAACTGCTTTACCTCTTTCAGGTGGTACGTAAAACTACAGGGAGATAACTCCGTAAAAATCAGCTGAACGTTTTAATCACACTCTCTTGTAAAGGATATACTGTGGATTCATTTATTTTCATGGGTAGCAATTTTCGTGGATAAAGGAAAACTTGTATGTTCGTGGTAATTTAATTTCGTTGTTTTGCCAAGGTCTTCATACAAGCCTATATAGAGCATTTGTCATTCGTTGAAAAACAAATTTTGTGGTTTACCTGTACCCACGAAATCCACGAAAATTAGTATTCAACGAATAATAAAGAAGCTACAGTATTTGCTTCTCAATGATCAAAATAAGTGTATGTCAAACTGCTATATATCCAATGAATTTTTTTTATAAAGTTGGTGGTTCAAGATTTTGAAATTTTAAGGTCAAAGTTAATATTTTGTAAAAATTTTATGAAAATTAATTAAGACAAATTAATTTTAGTCAAGGTGTTTGTCTTTTGTATGCAGCATTTTACTTAACTGACATCAATAAGTCTCACATTCCGGGTTCGAAAATCAATTGAATAAATACATGTAAAAATACTGAATTCACAGTATTACATTTTTTTATCCAATATTTTTTGCATGTCAGATTGCACAATTTCACTAAACAAAACTCATAGAATTCTTCAAACAAATATGACTTTAAAATATACAAATAATTCTACATGAAATAAATCCAAACACAAATACTTACTGAAAATAGTTTTTTAACAGCACATTTAGTATTTTTCAAAACTGCATGGAAAACTTTTCCATAGGCACCCTGTCCAATTAAATATTCATCACTGAATCCATTCGTTGCTTGAACAATTTCTTTGTAACTAAAACCATGAATTCCGTTTAAAGCTATAGAATAATCAACATCGTTATCTTTGGATTTGTGGTAACTTGAGGAACCATCGTCAATATCTTTGGATTTTTGGTACCCTGAGGAACTTTTGTTATTTTGTAATCTCTGTCTTAATGCCGTATTAGATGCCATATTGTCCATACTTTTTCCTGGGCCACTAACTCCTACTTCATGCATTATTGTTTTGTCTTCACTTTCAACTTCTTTACTCATTTGTTTCTTCATCTGCAACATTAAAATATTTAATGAATAAATTAAAACTAAGTAAAATTACTAGCATACCTGGGTCTAGCACAGACAACATGGGGCTTTTCTCCCTTATCTTTTTACCTAAGTTTCTAAACACTGAGACAGATACATACTTTGATATTACAGAAATACATAATATTACAGAATGAAATATCATACCATTTCTCTACCAAAAGCCTTATTCCAATCCCAAATCATTTTCACTGACATTTCAATTACTGTTGCAATAAAATATGATTTAAGGTGAAATAGACATAACTCTTGAAGGAATTTATTAAGGTTAAATATACAAGTACAGGCCCGTAGCCAGGAATTTCCAAAGGGGGGTTCGTTGGACTAACAAACTCGACTTTAACAGTCACAATTCGAACAGAACATCGACTTTAACAGTGCTATTTGTTTTCAAGGGGGGGTTCGGACGAACCCCCCGAACCCCCCCTGGCTACGGGTATGAAGTATTGTGCAAAGTTGATTCAAACTTACTGAAGGTTTAGAAATCAATCCTCCATCTAAATGTTTACTACCCATTTCCATTTTGTCTTTGAATGTATCACATCTGTTTAAATTGACATTGACATCTTCAACTTTTGGAGGGGAAGTCTTTCTGTTTTGTCCTTTCCCTGGCGGCTTAAGGCTTTCTAAAAACACGTACAAAATCTAGTAAACTTTATATTAAATTACAAAACAGTTGATTTAGATAAAACCCTTAAAAATTTCACAACAGGACTTCCACTAATTTTTACTTCCCTATTTGATACAGGTGAGACATGCCCAAAAATATCTCTCACCTTTAATGAGATTTCTGCTGTAGTACATTTGTACTTAGAAATATATTGTTACTACTAAAACATAACAAAATCATTTGGTGGTTGTTTCCTAGAACATGTGATTTTCTCTTAAGGATGTACTTAGGTGAGGTTAGGTAAAAATTAAGAAATTAAGAAATTAAAATTGATACTATAAGCTGGTAGAGCATCTATTAAGGATAAAGATAAGCTAAAAATATTGATAGGTCATGGACCTCCTTTTCGAGATATTTGAGATTTAAAATATGGCGGGAAATACTGACTCGGACTTTTACCTTATATAAGCATTGGTACTATTTGGGTCTCAAAACAAAAGAAAGAAAATTAAGAATCTTCTAAAATTTTAGTAAATGACCTTTCATGAGCTATTAAGTCTTATATGAAAAAATAAAGGGGTGTTATGGGGCAAAATATTTTACATTGTATTGTATGGAAAAACACCAAGGAGTCCGAACATTTAACACAAATTCCAAAACCTCACCTAAGTACATCCTTAAGGTTAAACCTAAATAGTTTTCTAACACCTTTTGAATTTTATTTTTACTTAATGTCTAGGCTCTACTGCATGATGTAAAAAAAAATAATGAATGTACCATTAAAGCTTAAATACGAAACAAGGAAATATGATTGTATTGCCAATGACACAACTAAATTACTATATATCCACCATAGAACATAGGACAAGGATGTATTATTGTATATAATCACAGGTCATTTTTAAAAAGACCTTAAATGGAGCAATAACCAAAACTTTAAAGAAAGCGATACAAGGCCTGTGAATAGCAAAAAGATAAGATCTTCAAAAAATATGTCTTACATCCTGATTCAAGTAAAAATCATCAGATAATAAAAAGCAATTATGGTAGAAAGCAACAAATGAAAACAACTGAAGCATGTATTTTCAATATAATTCCACCTTATGTAATAATGCTGTATTTTGATTGGATGAGAAACATGGTATTTTTCACCAATTTCTATATATTGAGATTTTCTTTTCTCTGCCGGGGTATTTGCCATTAGGGAATTCCATGTGCCGGGGTATTTGCTAGCAAATACCATGGCAGATGGGGAATACCATGTCTAAAAATAATTCAATGAATTATTTCTATTCTAATATGACAAATTCATGGTCATTCTAAATATATGGTTCCAGATGAAATATTAAGGATAAAAAGCATCATTATTGAATTTGGACCGAATGATGTAAAAATTCCGGGAATGACGTCATAAATGAAACTCAACGAAAACGAATTGTCAACCGGTCACATAAAACTGGAATCCACTTGTATTACGCTTCACTGAAACTGATGAACAAAGTGTAGTAGTCAGCCGAGAACCAGCTTATTATCATTAAAAGGGAGATATATATACAGTCAGTGACTGTACATAAAAAAATTGATAAGAAATGATTATACGGTCAATGTAATTTGACTGCGCAAATAGCACAGCTGCAGTGTATACAAAATTATACATTCAAGTCAAAATTTCATATGATACCTGGTTATAATAACGTTCTGAGGTGGAATATTCGGTGGAATTAAACAATTATATCATGCTTACAAGGGGTATTTGCCAAAAATACCGGTTTCAAGGTAATCAAATTTCCCTCGCCTAACGGCTCTGGATATTTGTACCTCTCAACAGGTATTTTTGGCAAATATCCCTTGTAAGCATGATATATTTGTATAAAATTCAATTATAAAAACACAACTGTTTTTTGTTTAAGACTCAATGTTCCATGTAGTACAATTTTTTCTCTCATTTATTTGTAGTGTTTGGCAAAAATCACAAAATATTATATCTATGAAAAATATTTTTTCCTTGATCAACAATGAATGAATCGGCTGTTTTCCTTACTAAAAAAATTATTTCTTGCAACAATAATTTGCTTCATTAAATAAGACCCAAATACTTACTGCTATCAAAATTATCTAAAGCTGCTTGTATTTGTGATGCCGTCCGGTCATCGTTACTGTTAACTTTCTTTGGTGAATAAAATGACTGAGTATCTCCTGACTCACTCGTAACTAGAAAAAAATACCAAAAGAAAAGTTAAATCTATTGCAAGGTCATTTTTCTGAGAACATGAGCTAATTTTATCTTAAGGTTGATGAGGGAGGGGGGATCTAAATTGAAATAATATATTTTTTTACTTCTTTGCCTAAGCGTAGTTTTTATGATAATGTTTTCTAAACATAATAAGCTTACTGTAGTCTGTATGGATAACAGAGCTTTTTTCAGCTGTTGAATATGCAAAATTGTAGGATTTTGTTTATATCCTCTTGGAAAAAACAAAAAATATGTGAATTGAGAGAAAACTAAACAATAGAGGTTTGAATGAAATATAAGCAAAAAGTTCATATATTTTTTTTTGGCTTTAAAAAGAAACCCAGAAAAATGGGGTCAGGGAACTTGTTTCTTACTAAAAAAAAATAGATAAACATACATTATAAAGGATTAATTTCCGGTATAGCACTGAACAGGAAATCAAATTACAAGTTCATTTTAGTTAATTACAGTGGATTGGAATTCATAATATAGCACTTTGAAGAACATCATTGATTTTGGATTAGATTTCACTTGAACCTTTCAATCAAAGTTGGCAAATTTATCTCTTTCTGATAAAGGAGAAAAAGTTACTTTAACCTAACTGCATTTTTTTTTTTGAAAGGTTAGATCTAATACATAATGGCCTGCAAGTAAAACATAAATAAAATTAAATTTGTCAATAAAAAAGTTGATCTTCGTACACCATGCTTCTAAAATTTGCATCTCTCTTCTCCTGTTTATCTTGTGTAACTTGTCATGAAGATCTTGTGCTGTAGGATTCTTGCTTTGCCAATCTGTTAACACTTGCCGAGTAGGACTAACTCCAGGTCGCCTTTGTTCCATTTCAAATAGTCTCACTTCCTGATGGGTGTAACCTATTTCTGCAGCTGTAAAATGAGTGCAAAATGTATTTAATTCAGTATTTTGTTGGGATTTATATTTTATCAAACAACCTCTCAGGGAATACTATGCCTTTAGATTTTCTGTCAGGCTGATTGCATTACATACATGTAGTTCCTTTACCCTTTTTCAAATTCAGGGAGAAAAAAAAATCAAAATAATTGTGGAAAGGCTTTTATGTCATTTGGTCTTAATGCCATGATTGACCACTGAGTGAAATTGTACTTCCTCAAAGAATATATATCTTTTTCAGTTATAATACCGTTTAAACTAAACTAAATCTCTCAGAACTTTGCTGTTGTTGCTGTAGAAAGACGCAAGATTGGGACAGACATATGTAAAGTCTTAATTTACAAGATTGTGAATGCTGTATCCAGAACTGATTTTTTTTTTTATCTCAATACATATAAAGATGCACACAAAAAATGTGGATGCTGACTTCTAAAAGAGCATATATATATATATATATATTTATATAACCCACATCCACCATTGTCCCATGGAACTTGGTCACACAATTGACACAGGTCTTCTTGACTGAAAAAGGTTTTTATGCTCCATTTATGGGCATTATGTTTTCTGGGTGTGGGTCTGTGCGTCTGTTCGTGTCTGTTCATCTGTCTGTTCATCTGTCTGTCCTGTTTCAGGTTAAAGTTTTGGTTAAGTTTTTGGTCGAGGTAGTTTTTGATGAAGTTGAAGTCCGATCAATTTGAAACTTAGTAAACATGTTCCCAATGGTATGCTCTTTCTAATTCTAAAGCCAAATTAGAGATTTTATCCCATTTTCATGGTCCACTGAACATATAAAATGATAGTGCGGATGGGGCATCTGTGTACTTGGAACACATTCTTGTTTTAACAGTGATGAACATGTATCAAGATTTTTTTTAATGGAAGTTGATAATGGAACCCAAAAAAAGTCTTTTAAAAAATAAGAAGGGGAAAGGGGTTGGGCATAAAACTTTCAGGAAAACCAGCTTCACTTTAATAGAAATCATGATGTATGGGCATTTTATTTACCAGCAATATATAATTAATTTCTACTTTTAAGTTTGCTCTAAGGTTTTACAGAAAAAAAACTTTCTGATATCATAAATATGCATGACAATAACTCACTAATGAATCTTTTATTTTACGCATTATTAAAAACAATTCTACTTATATTAATTAATCATGTTAATTCGTTAGGCAAAATTCCTAAACATACTTGAAAAACCTGAAGCAAAGCAAGAGTGGTGTTATTGCTTTACTCCATTTCAAAATGAAGCATTCAATTTTGAGATAAAGTAAAATTTAGCAATCATAAAATTGAGAATGGAAATGGGGAATGTGCCAAAGAGACAACAACCCCACCATAGGTCTTCAATGCAACGAGAAATTCCCGTACCTGGAGGCGTCCTTCAGCTGGCCCCTAAACAAATATATACTAGTTCAGTGATAATGAACGCCATACTAAACTCCAAATTGTACACACGAAACTAAAAGTTAAAATAATACAAGACTAACAAAGGCCAGAGGCTCCTGACTTGGGACAGGCGCAAAAGTATGGCGGGGTTAAACATGTTTGTGAGATCTCAACCCTCCCCTATACCTCTAGCCAATGCAGAAAAAGTAAACACATAACAATATGCACATTAAAGTTCAGTTCAAGAGAAGTCCGAGTCTGATGTTAAAAGATGTAAGCAAAGAAAATAAACAAAATGACAATAATACATAAATAACATCAGACTACTAGCAGTTAACTGACATGCCAGCTCCAGACTTCAAATAAACTGATTGAAAAATTATGTCTTCATCATATGAATATCAGGCACAATCCTCCCCATGAGGGGTTTAGTATCATACCATCATAACATATATGAGAAGAACATAACCCATGTCATGCCAACAACTGGTTTATCAATAATAAATGAGTTTAGTTCTGATGCAAAGACCCTATTTAAGAATTGAATGCTTCTTTTTGTAACTTTATTGGGGTGTAAAAGCGTTGACCGAAGTACATTTTGTTTCCGCGCTTCATTCTAAAAATGTGCGCATGGTCAACGCTTTTACAACCCTATGAAGTTACAAAAAGAAGCATTCAATACTTATAATTACATTTTTTAGCTAGGATCATGAAAACACGATTTACATCAAGTTTTTATTTAATTTACCTGTGCACTTTATTATGGGACCTCGTGTCATCATGAATGATAAGTTTTATTGTGTGATACAACTGCTTAAGGAATAACACGTGATGTGCAGTTAGCCAATCAGAATAACGTATTATAATGAAACATACATCTAATGTAATTATAAGTGAATCAATATTAACACCAAAATATGCAATCTATAATGACCTGACAACAGTATTGTAACTATATCCCTTCTTAATAAGTCTATTTAAAGGTTTTGTTAGCTTCTGACATGTCTGAGGTGAATACAGACATTTTTGTGCTTTCTAAAGAATATTTCCATAAAATATTGGATGTGAAATACCTGAATGTATAAGAAGTCTGCATGTTGAGCTATATTTCCGAATGATGTCCTTATACCGATGATAAAATTTAGTAAATGTTTTGACTAGTTTGTGCGATATCGAAAACCCTGGTGTAATAATTTTTCAGTAATACATAAATTTCTCTCGTTAAAATCTAAAACATTGTTACATACACGAGCGAATCGTACAAGTTGAGATATATAAACACTGTAAGATGGTGGCAAGGGAACGTCACCATCTAACAAGAGGCTCTCAAGAGCCTGAAGCGCTCACCTGGTAAACAATGCCTTATTGAACATATTGAACCATGCCAGGCAAACATGTACAGCTAACAATTCTTCAATATTAACCTATTTGTAGATCTTACTTTGCTGATCATTTTTGCTGTTTACAGTTTATCTTTATCTATAATGATATTCAAGATAATGACCAAAAACTGCAAAATTTCCTTAAAATTACCAATTAAGTGGCAGCAACCCAACAATGGTTTGTTTGATTCGTCTGAAAATTTCAGGGCTGATAGATCTTGACCTAATGAACATTTTTACCCCATGTCAGATTTGCTCTAAATGCTTTTGTTTTTGAGATATAAGCCAAAAACTGCATTTGACCCCTATGTTCTATTTAAAGTAAGGGCGGCCATGTTTTTTGACAGATCAAAAATCGAAGCACACACTTTGTGCAGGATAATCTAAGGAACTATCATGCTAAGTTTCATCCAAATCCATTCAGTAGTTTCAGAGGAGAAGATTTTTTAAAGTTAGCAAATATGATGAACAAATTGTGAAAAATTGTCATTAAAGGACATTTACCCCTTAAGGGGTCAATTGACAATTTTGGTCATATTAACCTATTTGTAGATCTTACTTTGCTGATCATTTTTGCTGTTTACAGTTTATCTTCATCTATAATAATATTCAAGATAATGACCAAAAACTGCAAAATTTCCTTAAAATTACCAATTAAGTGGCAGCAACCCAACAATGGTTTGTTTGATTCATCTGAAAATTTCTGGGCTGATAGATCTTGACCTAATGAACATTTTTACCCCATGTCAGATTTGCTCTAAATGCTTCCGTTTTTGAGATATAAGCCAAAAACTGCATTTGACCCCTATGTTCTATTTTAAGTAACGGCGGCCATGTTTTTTGACGGATCAAAAATCGAAGCACACACTTTGTGCAGGATAATCTCAGGAGCAATCATTTTAAGTTTCATTCAAATCCATTCAGTAGTTTCAGAGGAGAAGATGTTTGAAAAATTGTTAACAACGACAGACGACGACGACGATGACGACGTCGACGACGACGGACGCCAAGTGATGAGAAAAGCTCACATGGCCTTTTAGGCCAGGTGAGCTAAAAATGGATAATTAACGATAGGAAATGAGAAATCATCTCTTTTATCATAAATTTTAGTATTAAGCTTTCCGTTATTGATATATTTATCAAGATTGAGAAGGGCAGAGGTCATTGTTAGTACTAGCTTTATTCAAAGTAAGTTCAACAGGATAAATTTCTTTAGTATACATACTGAAGTCGTCATTATTGAGAGCCAAAATATCATCCAAATATCTAAAAGTATTATCAAATTTGTGTATCAGATATTGTTTTGATGGGTCTTTGCTGATATTTGTCATAAATTGTAACTCATAGCAATACAGAAACAGGTCCGCAATAAGTGGCGCACAGTTAGTCCCCATTGGAATTCCGATAACCTGACGATATACGGAATCTCCAAAGCGAACAAAAATGTTATCTAGTAAAAATTCAAGGGCATATATAGTATCAAAGCATGTCCAATTGACAATTTTTTTGTTTATTGCTACTAAAAAATGACCTAAAAGAGTTCGCCTCTGTTATTATTCTAGTGGTGATGAAATCCTGGAGTCCATGTCTACATATCTTAAGTGCCTAAAAAAATATAAACATTGTATACAAAGTTCTCAATTCAAACATAGTTATCTCTATATTTGTATTGGTTTGAATAAAATGTAAATGGAATGTGTTTTTTTTATTCTTTTAAATATGGAAGAGCTCTTATATGAGGTGTCAGAATTTCAGGGAACTGAAGGGTATTTCTTATTTCAAAACCATAAATAGATGATGAAAATTCAAGATTTATACAATAAAAGGTAACACAATACAAAAATCTGATTATGAATTGAAAAAAAAGTAATGATTACATAGCTCTTATTTCAGAAAATGTTCATCATAAGATTTTAATGGACAAAATAGTTATTACCTTAACATACCTCTTTTCATTAGCGACAAGGAAAAGGTTTATGATTTGTCAAGAAGTTAAAAGACTGAATTTTTATTATACATTTATATTTTAAGTATTTCCTTATTGGAATTTAATTCATTATTTTCAACAGTAGTTAGATTGGAGAGTGTGTTGGCAATTACATTTGTACTAACGGATACCTTACTTCACTTCAAGATAAAACTATTAAAGTCATTCATTTTTTTTGTTTATACGTAAATTAATAATTCACATGTGTATTTAATTCATTTTAAATGAATTCCCCCAAAAAACAAAAAAGATATACAAACAATAGTGATTTATTAAAATACGAGAAAATATACAATTACAGGTAACACTTACCAGGAAAATAAACGATGATTTCTACAGGTGAATTATGTTTACATCTTAATAATTAATTGATTGATTAACATCAGAGGTTTATCATGCCTGTCAAAAACCAAGTCAATCGTAACAAATTCTTTTCAATTTTTTTCTGACATTTTCATTGGTTATTAGGCCAGCCAAACAAATTTTATTCTGTTGTGAAAGAGGATATTTCTACTTGAATACATAAAAGCACAATGTCACAAAAGGAAAAGGTTGCACTTGCAGATGTGACTGAATAATAATATGTAATCATGCTTTTAAAATAGGGGTTTCCTAGTGTTACTGTAAGAAAGGTCAAATTATTTGAATGTAAAACATGTACTTGATTAAATCAACAACTATTTTGGTTGATCATTATTATAGATTCACTCATATCTATCTGGTGGGACATGGTTAAAATTAGACATGAATATATTACCCTAAAACACAGAAGATATGTATCACCATTTCTTCTAAACCTGTAATAAAATAAACAAATACCCTCCTGCAGGCTAGTCAACTTTCCTTATTTATGGGCAATTTCTCCCATAAAAGATGTTGACCCAACTCATAAAATTGTCCACTTTAATAGATGACTTTTGATATTTTTTTAAGGTTGTATGGCGACTTATAGTTGTTTTACATAATTAAAACCCCAAGGGTAACTGGGGTATAAAAGTTTTTGGTCTTCTTCTGACTTTCAGTGAAACGCTTGCCAAAGAGGGGCGTCTGTTTGGCTGTGTCGGATTAACAAGTTTGCAGCTACATCCAATAAGAATGGGAACATTAAATCCAATGCCTCATGTAAAGAGAGTGCCACGCTCTCTGCACGTTAAAAACCCTTGCAAAAACTCTTAGAGGGGTCCATTGTTGGCCTGTTGCAAGGCAACAGTTACATTTCTGTTCCTTTCCAATATACCCTCAATTTCTATTGGCTGTTCAAAGTTC
This sequence comes from Mytilus galloprovincialis, assembly GCF_965363235.1. Lineage (NCBI taxonomy): Eukaryota > Metazoa > Mollusca > Bivalvia > Mytilida > Mytilidae > Mytilus > Mytilus galloprovincialis. The sequence continues at coordinate 49,277,346 of NC_134838.1, forward strand.
CCTGACCTTCATCCTGGATGGCCTCTATTACCAGACCTTCCTAATGTATGAATTGTTAATTTGTTCTCAACCTGAACATGCATAAAATATTTGCCACTGGATGTTAAGCAACCAAAAATCTATCAATCAATCAATAATTTAAAATTTGGTGGAGAGTTGTGTCATTACAAATCTTCATATTTGTATATGAATACCTCAAACAGGCATTTTTGAGAGTTAAAATGGCTTTTCACTTTTAATTAATTTAATTTAAACATATTTATTTATAGTGGATTGGGAAACAAGTTTTGCAACTTACATGTATATTAATCCCTTTCCACTTTGCGGGTGCGAGTGCTGCCTTGTAGCGGCATTAGCCTGCTCTTTTTCGAAATCTACAAGGGTGTCTTTAACGTGCAAGAGATATGGCTCTCTCTTAACACGGGTCAGCCATTTATCGTCCCCTTCCGACGGACTATCATCGTTTCCTCGAGACCATACTCGCAAATGGTGTCAAGGGAGAGCCGAAAATTCAGTTCCTGAAATTTTCATCCTCGACGGGAATCGAACCAGGAACCTTTGTGTTAGTAGTCTGATGCACTAACCACTACACCACGGCACTTTTAAGCTCATATACTTATTTAAAACCATATAATAGAAGTTTATTAACACAAATGCCATGCATATGATATGATATATGCATTAAGTCCTCTAGATCTGGTACTTCAAATTCCTGAATGGAGATTTTAAAAAGTTAACAGCTATGTCCCCCACCCCTTCAACAAAATTTTCCATAATATATTATCTTCAATAAAAAGCATTACTAGCATGACTAGTATGTCCAGAAGAAATATAAAAAAAAAATAGACCTTTTGCTCATCATTCTACAAGAACTAACAACCTAACTTTTTATCTTACTTACTACGAGCCTAAGAATGGAATTTGAAAATATATATTAAGGAATAAGATGAATTAGCATATGATGATTTACGACAACATGAAATATTGAAGAATTTGATAAATGTCAATCAATAAAATAAATAAAAATGTAATTGAATTAATCATCAATTAGCATATTCAATTCCTATGTCATCTGAACTATTATCTTTAATTTTAATGTCAAAAGGAAATGATTACAAAATCATGAGTTATTTCTCTTATTATGTAATATTATTGTTACCAATTATAAGGAAATTATGGCTGCAGTCAAATTAATTACTTTCCCTTAAACAGGAAAATAATTTCAATGCAATGAGTGACATTGTATAAATAACATGATATTCTTGATAGTCAAACTGCCTCAAACATGTTAGACATTGTAAAATTGCATTAGCTAAGATTTAGGCAGAATATTAAAATGTGACTTTTGGTTCAAACATTTTCAAATGTACATGTATTGAGTAAAATTTAAATATTTTTGTTATTAGAAGTCAATTTTGTTCAATTTTGTCAAACAAAGCTTAAAAAAAAACATTTCTAATCTTTAATTCATTGACTTTTCAGTGATTGATTGATGCATTGGTGTTTTAATGCCACTTTCAATACTAATGTGCTATTTCGTGTCGGAAGCCAGATACCCAGGGGAACTGTTGACCTTCAGAAAGAAAACTGAAAATCCTAGTCAATTAAGACCAGTGCAGGATTCAACATATGCGAACTCATAACCTCAGTGTTGACACGCTAGTTGGACTACTTTGACAGCTCACCAACTCAGAGGCCCCTATTTAAGATCCATTTTCAATTTTGATTACCAACATAAGGACCTATAGCAAGCTTTCATCTCAATTTTCTCATCTGTTTTTCAACATGTTCAAAATAAATGACACAGGCATCAAACCATCAAAATCATTTGAATATTTAATTTTGTTCCAATACTGAAATTTTTTCATTCCTGTATTTTCTAACAAACATATGGAGCCCAGTATCATTTCAACTGCACACATTTAACATTTTACAAAAATCCTTCAAAGACCTGATACACAATCTGTTGTCTTACCAATCAGTATGATCAGTGAACCACAAATTATTTCCTCTTTTACAAATTTGATGGTCTTTTTTAAAAAACTTTATGGCTTCTATACTATTAAACGAGAAGACCTCATTTTTGGTGTCGCTTCTCTTCTTTCCACAATAAATTAATCAACACGCCTCTGTGTCCTATAGGTACAGTGCATAGTCGCATTTGTCATTCATTCATATGATTATTCAGATTGAGTTATTTTAGGAGAAAAACGAGAAAAAAGGCATCTGGGTATTGTCCCGTCATTGTACGAAATTTTAAGTCAGATTAGACTTCCGGTTTGCGTTTTTCTGTATACTTTGAACATACATATACTAAGAATAAAGTGTATTTTCAGAATTTTATCTGCTATCATTTTATGATACCGCATACTCAGCTTCAAAAGGCCCCGAAATGACAATGTAAAACAATGCAAATGAGAAAACTAGCGGCCTTATTTATGTAAAAAAAATGAACGAAAAACAAATATGTAACACATAAACAAACGACAACCACTGAATTACAGGCTCCTTACTTAAATAAATGTTCATAACATACTAAATGTATGTTCATATTGAAATTAATAGAAAACCAAAAATTGGGAACTTTGGAAATAAAGGTGGAGGGTAAAAAAAAACATTTTCCTGTCCCCAATAACCTATGACTTATGATACTTTTGCTGAAATTCTCCAGTCATTCTGTATTTAACAAAATTCTTCCAACAACACTTTACCTACTGATACTTTAAACTACACTCTGAATGCCCGCGGTTTCGCGGGTGTGTTCTAGTAATTATTCATAATTGTAAAGTACATTTCAAGCTAATGAATTCTTATTTGACATTCTTCAAACGCTTTGAGTAGTAACACCTATGGTAAAATTCTAATATTTCATATGTCTATATTTAGCATAAAGGACTAACCACTGGTAAAATACATTGTAACAGTATATTTTTAAAACATGTTTAAGTCCACATGAATTATTTCTTAAATTAAAAAAAAAGTGAGATCAAAGACCTAGTCAGAAATAATAAATTTAAAGCAATTCAATAGAGAAAACTAACCACCTAATTTATGTATTAAAAGAAAAACAAATATGTTACACAAGATTCAAGATTTTATTGTCCAATCATGGGTTATACATGTACAGCAACTAACGATAATTCGTTATTATCACTGAATTACAGGCTCCTGACAATGCCAGAGTTAGGACCAGCATATACATAACGTCACTTTGACAGTGTTTAACTATTAAGAAGACGTCAAACACTTCCTCTTACTTTGGACAGTGGTACAACAACACAAAACAAGAACACAATATACAAAAGAATAAACTAATAACAAGTATGATAAAGAGCAGCAAACAACTACCACTCATTTACAGGCTCCTGACTTGGATCATGCACATAAATAATGAGGCATGGTAATTACCCTCCCCTAATCTGGGATAGTGGTGTAATAGTACAACATAAGAATGAATTATAAAAATACCCTACATTTATATCAAAGTTATGTCAGTGTTTTAAAAAACATACAAGACAAGGTTTCTTCATATTCTTTACAGGCGTCAAAAATTTATTTTTTGGTGATTCCTGTTATATTTTCTGTGAATGTAATTATCAAATGAAAAACCCATAATACATATGAAACGCATTGTAGTTATAACCTGTCAGAGGTTGTAACACATGTAACTTTGACAGATTTGTAAAATGGGATCTGGTAACATAAAACATAAAATAACAATGAATTTTCCACAAACCTAAATGTTGCCATGCATTGTCGATGTCCAAATTTTGAGCAATTTGTCTTGTTATACTGTATGGAAGATGGTAAATGTATCTGTTCTGTTTTTCGTGCATCCTGTCTTTCAGTTTCGGAAAAACTGTAGCAGCCATATTGAACAGGAAGTATTTTGATATTAAGGGGGTTTCCCTTAATTTCAGAATTATTTTTAGAACATGAAATATTTTTGACGTTTTATGTATAAAATAAATCAATGATATGTCATTTAAATTTCCATGTTTTCTCCAAAATGCTTCACATTTTGAAATCATTTAGATATTTCATATTATTTTATATGCCATGAGAACAATTTTGAATAGAATGTAAAATGAATAATATAATCTCTGCGCAATTTTAGTTTCGGAGAACCATGAGTATCAAAAACATTTGCTATCGGTTTCCTGTTTGCCTCCCACGTGAAGTATTTCCCTGTCAGTGACGTCTGAAGTAAAATGTGTGTAATTCATCCAATGAAACCTTGTTTACTTTATATTTGTTAGGAATTGATAATAGTTGTGTTCAACAAAGTTGATCACAACGGATGAGAATAACAATTTTCACTGGTTTTTCAAACGGTCCACTCGATCACTTTGTTTAATAATGCTATGACCTTTCTGTAAAATCAACATTAACTACCTGGTTCATGACTGATGGGTTATATACCCTGCTGTTTCCACCATGTATCCTGACAGCCCCGTATACTCTTCGGCCCAGTTCACTTGAACTGTTGAAACTCTCGAGTTAACTTTACTTACTCGGGTTTCAACTATGGCCGAGTTCACTTGAAACTTTTGAGGTAACTTTACTTACTCGAGTTTCAACAATATGATTTTACTTGAACGACTCGAGATAACCCCTCATACTCTAGTTCCAACCCTCACTGAGCCAGGGTTAAACTCGAGAAACTCTTGAATGATGTCAAAGCAATGAGAATATTTTATTTTTTATGCTTGGTCAGGGCCTTACCCTAGAGTTACTTAGAGTTGTTCCGAAATATATCAACTCTAGTGCGTTCATGTGATAATCTTTTAACTCTGACAAATGTCTGAAGTCGATTGTAGAGTTTCAAGTGAACTCAGCCTCTGAGGTAGCTTACAGTGGGTTGCTCTTTGATAATATCTAATGAAATTTATATACAACACTTTATTTTCTGCAGAAACTCGGAAAAAGACCTTCTGTGATGTTCAGATTTATCTGGGACTTGTATAATAACTAACTTTAAGGTTCATCATAACAAATGGACAAATATGGCCATCTTTTCACCTAAAAAAACTACTCTGTGTACAGACTTACCTGTGCTGTTTGGAAAGTTTTAAGGCCTATAAGCATCCACTAGATATATAAAAGTTAAATGCATTTTGTGTTTTAGAAAGATAAAATCTTTCTTGGTTTTTAATGGGCATTTTTTTTCCTTTCTGCAGAAGGTGTAAAAATAAACAAACACCTGAATTAGTTTGATACTGACTCAGATAAACTCTGACTCACCTATAGTTGTGAAGATACCTCTTGTCCATGTCAATTAAGGACAATCAAAACAATACAAACCAGTTTTTACCTAGGGAGCATCTCAAAGATGTACCACAACTTAGTTAATTTTCACACCTCATGCATGAAGGAAAAAAAATGCCCATCAAAATCCAAAAGAGATTTTATCTTTCTGTAACACAAAATGCATTTAACAATGATATATCTAGAGGATACCAGGCATTAAAATTTTTCCAACTGCACAGGTAAGTCTGTACTCAGAGTAGTTTTTGGCATGTAAATACAGCCATATTTGTCTGTTTGTTATGATGAACCTTAAGTTTTAACCATCTTGCTGCCAGTAGTTTTTCAAGGTTGAATTTTGTGTGCCAGAAAATATGACAACATGATGGCTGTGACGTCACAATACCAACAATGACTTCATTTGATATATATATCGTCCCGCCATAAGGCCAAAAAAAAATATATGTCTGTTTAAGGTTACATGCTTCATACCTGCCAACTTTTGAAAGTGCCCCTGGGGGTTTTAGTGCGCGACAACAATTTCAAAGTTTAAGTTCTTTGCGACATATTTTGCGCGTGCTGTTTTGTGGTCTAGAAAAGGTGTCATATTTGTATGATGAGCTTACAAGCCTTTTTCTTAAGGATATTTGCATGATTCTAGTTATTATATCAATAGAAAAGATGAACATGTAGCTATAAGACCAGGATTTATTTTCATGTGTAAAGATATTAAATGATTGTTGGCATGACATGCTAGGGGTAACCCCTCAATGTAAGGCCATTAAAACCCACTTTTTAACAAATGAGCACATATTCATGCTATCTGAAGAAATTTTCCCAAAGAACTACAAATGTATACATCTTATGATCTATCTGGTATTATATGGTCAACACATGTACAATAATTTTGAAATGGTCTGAGACCTAAAAAAAAATTGGAATCCTAATCCTCATTTAGAAAAGTTTTTCCAAATATAATGAATTTTCCCATTTTCAAGTAAAAAAAAAATTCTAATTTATTTTTTTATTATAGTCAAATGACCCTTGTCTTAGGGACAGTTCCCCATTTACCTGTTTGTTTGGTCCTTGTGAAAAATAAAGAATAGTACATTGTACTTTAATGATTTGGTTATGTATAATTGAATAGATAAATAACATATGTTAAAGCAAGTGTAATGTCAATAAATTAGTGAATAAACTACTATTTATTATCTTTATGGTAGTACTGCATCATTGAATTTTGTCAATCAGCCATGCTTTTATTCTTAATCTGTGTAAGAACCTCATTGAAGGTGAAAAATCACCCATGTTCAAGATTTTAAAATTCTACAACACAAGTTCAAAATCTAGCACGTTAGAATAATCTTGAAAGAAAACGTTTTTGATTGGCTCATTAATTTGATCACAAGAAACACTGAATTTGATTGGCTAACACGATTGTCTCCCTTGAACACAGTTCAAAATCGGGAACAATGAAATTTTTCGTGTAAATTTACACAAAATCGTGTTTTATAGCTTTTTTCACGATCACGATCGTGCAATCGTGACAAAGGGTCAAAATCGTGTAGTACACGCCTAAATCGTGAAAGTTGGCAGGTATGATGCTTTAAAAAATCGGGTAGGTAGGTCGGTATTTTCATTTTTTTTTTTTTAAATTTTGTGACATGATTTTGAGTGTGCAGTTACGTCTTGTCGTGGTCCAAGTTGATCATGGGCCGAGTTTACCTGTAATTTTAATGATTGGATTATTTCCCTTTGTTTTTGATTGGGGGAAAATGGCTACAAAATGTTTATTTCATCACACGAGTCACAAATTTCCTTAAAACAGCTATCATATTCATGATTATGAACATTGGGGTGTATCAGGCAACACTATCTTCACTTTTAACACGAGTTCAGTTTATTTTTCACTTTACAACGGAAATAAAATGGCTTAGGGTCGGCGCTCAAAATAGGGTCGGTCGTGTAACCGTAAACAGACATATATTTTTTTGGCTAATAGGGCTCTTTGTGGTTAGTTTGGCCATATTGGATAGGTGGCAGATTTTTTTGAAAGAGGTGGAAATAGTATGAAAGTATGGGAAATCCTATGCATGTTTTCAAGAATCAAGCTGCGCCCTGCAGAGCATTTTATTTATCTGTATAAGAATGAGTTTCTATACGACCGCAAACATTTTTTTGGGATCGCATAATGGTATGATGTTGTCGTCGTCTTCCAAAGACACATTTGGTTTCTGGACAATAACTTCAGTTAAAGTGAATGGATTTCTATGAACATTCAACACCACCAAAGGAAGGTTGGGATTGATTTTGGGGATGATGGTCCTAACCATTTAGGAATCAGGGACCCAAAACAAGCATTTTTCTATTTTCAGGATAACAACTATTGTATAAGTATTTTGATTTCTCTGAAATTGTCCCACAATGTTTAATACCACAAGTAGAAGGTAAAGGTTGGGTTTCATTTTGGTGGTTATGGTGCCAACAGTTAAGGAATTAAAGGCTAAAAAGAGGCCATCAATAAGCATTTTTGTAGTTTCCAGACATTTGCACCTGTCCTAAGTCAGGAATCTGATGTACAGTAGTTGTCGTTTGTTTATGTAATTTATACGTGTTTCTCGTTTCTCGTTTTTTTTATATAGATTAGACCGTTGGTTTTTCTGTTTGAAAGGTTTTACACTAGTAATTTTGGGGCCCTTTATAGCTTGTTGTTCGGTGTGAGCCGAGGCTCCGTGTTGAAGGCCGTACATTGACCTATAATGGTTTACTTTTTTTTTTAAATTGTTATTTGGATTGAGAGTTGTCTCATTGGCACTCACACCACATCTTCCTATATCTAATAACTTGTGTTTAAGTGTATGGATCTCTCTTTTCAAATTTCAAATTATTTTAAAAGTTTCAGGAGGAAATCTCCAAAAGACAGTATTGCACAATAAATTTGTAAGATTTTTGACCCATTTATTTTCTGTCAGAAACATGTTTTATTTCAAATATTTGATCACAATCCAAATTCAGACAGTATCAAGATTGAATATTGTGTCAAAATTTGCCCCAACTGTTTAGAGTCGATCTCTGCGGTCGTATCAGGCTGCGCTCAGAGAAGCATTTTATTGTAGATTGAATCAGTCAATCAAACGGTCTACTCTTGTTTCACTTTCAATGTTGACATTCTTTTCCTTTTATTAGCCAAACACACACATATCATGTGTAACCCGTCTCTAGCTAAGAGGTTCAATTGAAGTTTACATGAATACAGATTTAATGAGGTCAAATTATTCAGTTGTCCATGAATAATTTATTAACAATGTTTATTTGCATAATTTAACAAAACTGAAACAAATTTGCTGCTAAATAAAGGCAACAGTAGTATACCGCTGTTTGAAATTCATAAATTGATAGAGAAAAAACAAATCCGGGTTACAAACTAAATACTGAGGGAAACGTATCAAATATAAGAGAACTACGACACAACAAAAACACACTAAAATGTAACATACACAGAAACGAACTATAATGTAACAATGGGCATTTTCCTGACTTGGTACAGGGCATTTTATGAAAAAAATGGTGGGTTGAACCTGGTTTTGTGGCATGCCAAACCTCCCGCTTTAATGGCAATGTTAATTATAACATTAAAATGACAACATTACACAACAGGGCTACAATAAATAATTGGGAGAAAATATAGGACAGATAAATAAACAAATAATAGCCATCAAAAGGTACCAGGTTAGAAAAAAAAAATTATATGCCAGACGTGCGTTGCGTCTTTATTTTGTTTATTTGTAAGCAGTTGTATTATCTTTCTGATTTACACATTTGGCTATATACATATACAGGGTTTGCAGTCTTTTATTCTTATATTTCTATCATTTTAGATCAATAAAAATGGGATCAGAAAAACTGGTGTCAGAAATGACAAGGTCAGAGTTAGAGCAATACAAACACAGTGCAGAAACAGAGTTAACTGCCTTGGTTTGTCAGGCCTGTGAAAGTGGAGATTTCAATTTGCTAACAGATTATCTCAGGGTATTATATTATTGATGATGTGCTATGTGGGTTGAAATTTTCAAATAAATTGAATAGAAAAATAAAATATTATCTTAGGATTGTAAAATGAGTACAACAACACATTTTTAAATTCATGTTGGTTGGCTATTTGAAATAGATGTTTACATTTGATAATAATTTAAATTTTGTAAAGTTTGTAGAGTAATTATTAAACGGAATTGGTATGTTAAGTTTCCTTTTGGTCTCTTGGTATGAATAGATCTTTATATCTTAATTTTTTTAATTGATAAAAAAAGTGATTAATGTATAAAAAAAATTTAAGGAATGACTTATATTTTTTCTTTCAATTTCGACTTCACGGTTACATGAGAAAAATGTGTTTACAAGCTGATAGACAAAACACTGTCAGCCAATCAGAAGACATGTTACATCCAAAATTAAATTATAAAAAGATAACCCTATTTTTCAGATATTATGGGATACAGACCCACAAAGAGTAAATGCCACAGATAAAGCAGGAATGACTGCATTACATTTTGCTGTTTCTTGTCAGAATGTAAGTTATTGTCTTAAGTTTATTTTCTAACGATTGAGGTGTGTTTGTATAGAATAAACATTTTGTAAAAAAGTTAGATCTACTTTAGCAATACTTTTCAGAATTTTTGCTTTTTTCATTCATTTATTTCACACTTATTTTAAAAATCTTTTTAAAAAGGGTTAGACCATTTATTAATAATACAATGCTATTCATATTTCTATACTTCCAATGATGCTTATTTAAGAGTAAAATTATGTTAAAAACATATATCTACTCAATATTTATATGGCATGTATATAGTGTAACAAATTTTATTGTGATGAAAAATGTCTATGATATTGCTGTTAGAAAATGGTGTGTGCTCATTTAAAAGGGCTAATTGTATAAAGCATGTGTTTTATGTGGTAATTCAGCATAGCAAATTATGGCAGGGCAGCATGAACAATTACATGTAGTTGTATCTCCATAGTTTAGATAGATTCACATCCATGACATCTTTTAAGTCTAGTTATAATTAATACATCTTTTTCATGTCAGACTCTTAAGCCTGTTGACATATTTTGTTTTATTGATTTATTGTTAATGTTTTTTGAAATTCCAAAATTTATGGAATACTTTACAGTCATGACAGTAAAAAATGTAGAAACTCTATTGAAATTTTTATGATTTTTTGTTTTGAATTTTTTAAGTTTTCATATTTTTCAGCCTTTACTGCATGACTGCTTGATAGTCCATTCATGACTTACATATCATTTAAAATAAGTAAAAGCAGCTTTAAAACAAGACATTATCTGGGATATATTAAGTTTTGCAAGTTTATGTTTACATCTATTTTATATCACTTATTATCTGACAACAGATTACTGCAGTTAAGATACTAATGACCTATGGTGGGTTAGCATCAGTTCACATACAGGATGCTTTAGGTTTCACACCATTGTTTTTGGCCACAGGTCGGTAAAAGTTCAAAAGTTCAAGTTGTTGCACAGTTGGCTAACAATGTTTCAGTTTATTTATAGTTTTAAAATGTATAAATATTCATTTTCTTAGATTATTTTTTTAGCATTTCATCCAACACTTCAGATTTATTCCTTTCATTATTCCATTTCTGTCCAATAAAGAATAGGGTTTTATTCATAAGTCTTTTGAATATGTCATTTCATAACTGCCAATAGTCTAAATAACAACACCACGTCATAATTTTAGTCTGCAACCTACTTTTCATCCAAGAATGTCTTTTGTTAAGTTACATGTTAATATCTCAGAAATCTTTAGTTTAATGTCAGTGATATTTCACCTGAACCATGATAACAATATATACACTTCATACTTGAATGACCTTTTAAAATCTTTTGCTTTCAAAGGCTATCGTAATACAATAAAAATCATATAGTTATAACCACTAATTTCTATCAATATATATGAAGTATATCAAGAGTCAGCAAGAAATGTGTCAAATCTGACAAGAATTTTTTTCATAGCTTTTACAGCGTTGTTTTACAGATTATCATTTAATTAGGAAATATTGAAATTTATGAGAATAAAAGACAAATAAGAAAATGAATATTTATAATTCTTAAGATCTCTAACACAATTAGTAACAGAGGGCTAATTCAGAAATGTCTCCAACTTATTGTTCAAAAGCAAACTATGATTTAGATATATACATGTACTTTGTATAAAAGCAAAATTCTAATCTATTATGGGTGGTGATGATTTTGCACAGTTGGATATCTTTTGATAAATAACCATACATTGGAATGACAACATTTGTATTCTGAATTAGTCAAGTTATTTTGAACTACTGTTACTTGTTCTTATCTTGTTAAATTGTTAAAAAGTTATGCCAGTGATCAAAGGAGGGGGTATTGTACATGTTGTAAGAGCAATAATCTAAAATTGTAAGGTTTTTGGGGAGATCACTCTCAGATTGATATATGAGCTGCGTCGTATAGAAATCAACCTTATGCAAATGCACGTATACATGTATATTTATAAGACTGGTTGATTTTGGAACATTCAAATACCAAACAGAAATTGAATTTTGGTTTGTTTTATAAGATTCTTATTAAATAAACAACACATTTTTCAAAGATATACAGACTTTTCGTAAAGATTTGTTTGACTGGAATTAGGTGAACAGATGCATTGATTTCATTTGCATAAGGTTGATTTCTATCTCATTTGCATAAGGTTAATTTCTATCTTATTTGCATAATGTTGATTTCTATCTCATTTGCATCAGGTTGATTTCTATCTCATTTGCACAAGGTTGATTTCTATCTTATTTGCATAAGGTTGATTTCTATCTTATTTGCATAAGGTTGATTTCTATCTCATTTGCATAAGGTTGATTTCTATCTCATTTGCATAAGGTTGATTTCTATATTTGCATACGGTTGATTTCTTTCTGACACAGCTCCTATATTAAATACATGGTTGATTTTAAGGGGCCAAAAAGTGACCTTTATCATACCTTCCTCTTAATGAAGACATCCATGGAATGTTAGTCCATTAATGTTATTCAATAGACTTTCAGGATAAAAAATTACAGGGTTTCTCTGTAGCCATGTTTATTTCAAATTTGTGTTTTCATAATTGGATTTGGTTGATTCGAAATTTATGTGCATGTACCCTAAACTGTGGATCAAATAACAACAAACATTGTTTTTTCTTGATCCATAAAGATTTGTATAAAAATAATGAGTTCACAGAAGATTGTAGTATACAACCTGTTAGTTTTGTTATTGCATGAAATCATAAGTTGGACATCATGCATGCATCTCAATGTTATAAAGTTGATTCCATGAAAAGTTCTAATCTGATAGATCAAAATAAAAGACATAAGATTCAATCTGAATACTTATTTGGACATATACATCTTAAAATCATTAAGAACATTTATACAACATATTGAATGGCAATAGATAGTGTCTAGTAATTCACATTGTTCTGAAAAATATTTCAACCTTTGAAAAGAAATTACTTTTAATACAATAAACACAATTTTAAACCTGACCTTTTGTGAAAAATGACAAAGCTTTTAACAAATAAATCATTATACAAATAAATCATTATAATTATGACCATAAGCTGCAATCAATTGATGATTTCAAAAATGTTCATGGATAGGACTTGATATCTAAGTCTTCAAAGGTTTATCACTACCTTTGAAATACACAATTTGAAATTTAAATATTGTGCATTGACCATAAAATTCTATACATCCTATCCATGAACATTTCCAGAAATTGGTCAATGAAATATATTCTCAGATATTTGAGTTATCGCCCTTGGTCAAGAACACTACAACCAATACTTTATTTAGTTCTAATTCCCACTAAAAATAATTTCAATCTTTACCCTTCAGTGCTTACAAGCACTTTGATTGACATTTTACTAACTATGTTTTGTTTATCTCTTTAAAAATCAGGTCGCTATCCTAGTGTTGAAATTTCCAAACACTTAATAGAACAAGGTAAAGCTGACATAAACCTGAAGACATTAACAGGAGCCACACCTTTACATGGAGCAGCCTTACAAGGAAATATAGGTATGATATTAACAGAATTAACCTGATGGATCCTGACTCTTTGGACATGTACTATAAAACCTTGGTGCATTGTTTAAAAGGAAAGATCATCTGAAATTAGAAAAACTATAAAGGTCTTTTCTAACATAGTGGGAAGACCTTAAAGATGATAAGGGTTTTAATGCATTGATCATGTTCATAAGGGAATACTATAGCTATATATAGTTATTGTTACTTTTCAGATTGTATAAGATTACTACTTGTGAAACATGCTGACCCCAGGGTGGAAGATGAAGATGGGACAACACCCATGGAACTGGCAAAAGATGATGCATCTAGAACGTTACTTCATGATGCTGTCATTGATGCAGATTCTAAAAGAGATGCTGTGGGTAGGTTTTAACACACATCTGTATGATTTTCTTACTGAAACATTTCAGTACTGTAAATTCAGAAATTAATGCAGGGTTTTATTATTGCCAAAAATGCGACAGACTTGTTAACACAATAATTTAAATTCGCATTTTGAAATATATATTTTATATGAATTAAACAGGATTTTTCTCAAAATCGTAAAAATTAAAATTGCATTTAAGTCTAAAATGACAAAATCGCAATAATAAATGCACTCAATAATTTCTGAATTTACACTACATTACATTTCTATTCAATTTGGTCAGAAAAAAATACTGCTTTACAACCTCAGTGATTTTTTTGCCTCCTAATTGTATAGTTATATGTTTAAGTAAAAAGGTTGTTAATTGAAATTATGGATTCCACAATTAATTTTACCGTATAGTGCGTTACTTTCGTGGATGTAATTTAATTTCGTGATTTTCATTGAATCAGGTATACAAAATATTTTGGCGGAATTCATAACTTTTATCAATACCTTTGCATATGCATTTTAAATTAGAGGAATTCAATTTGGTGATTTTGTTCTATCCGCAAAAATAAGCGAAAACTTGCACCCCGCGAAAATAACCCGCTATACGGTATACTTCAAATTCATCTACTCATATGAAATTTATTTAAAAAGACATATATTGAGGGAAATAGTCTTTCTATCAAATTTTGTATATTACAATGTTTTAAAAGATTCCTATACAGATGAATAGTATGTTAGATCTGTTTTGTTCTATATGACATCAGAGAGAGATTAAAAAATCATGTTCTTATAAAATGTATACAAATATTTATAATAACATAGATGCAGTTTGCGCCCAGTGTAAACAGATACCAAAAGATGGTTTAAAGAGGTGTGGCCAGTGTCATGTGACCTTATACTGCAGTAGAGATTGTCAGTTAAAACACTGGAAGTTTAATGGACATAGGAGCAATTGCACAGGTACGAAAGCATAAACTTTAAGGGATTCACCTTAGAATATGAACAACCAATAAATGGTGTAAACACATATCTGCTATAACTGTCAACCATATTTGATATATATATAGCATCCATAAAACTTTTGAAAAGATGATCACCAAAGGAGTAAAACTTATGGAAAATATAAGATCTTCTCTGCAGAACATAGATTTATATCAAAGCTTATGAAATGATCACTGAACAGATTGGATTTTTTTTTATTTTAAATGCATGCAATGCATTGTTGAACATATCTTACTTAGATTTAAACAAACACTTTAAATTCTTAAATGATATAGCTTAGATGTTGACTATGAATGATTCAATGATATTACTTCTTTTACAGGATATGTGATTGCCAGACCATTTCATTATGGAGAAAAGGCTGGTGAAGGATTTCATACATCTTTCTACAGAGTGATGGGATCAACTAAATCTGATGTTAAAGTCTATGTCAGAAATGCAAATGAAGCTGCACAGAAAATGGCTTTTCTCACCAACAAAAGATTTGTTGTCAAAGTACAGGTTCCAATAGGTTAGTCTGACAAGTGTATGCCTTTCATCTATCTGTGACTCAGGGATTTCATTGATAAATTTTGTTTATAATTTTCAAATTTTAACTTAATGAACAACTACAAATACATGTAGTTAAAAATACTGATATAATACACATTAAAAGATTTAAAGATTCTTAAACAAATATAAATGCTGGCTGAAAATTACAATACATTTTATAGAATCCCAATTATACTTGCAATACCTTGTTAAATGAGTGAAAAATTTAACACTCACAGTGAATAAGATCATAATTATACAAACCATTTCAATCAAATATGTGTTACCTGTTACCTGTTACCTATTCTGTAATTTCCACCTTTATCAGATGAACCACTTCAGTTGGAAAATCCTCTTGAAGTGTAGAATCCCTTATTATTGAATATTCACTATTGGATTAAAAAAAATCTTCATTTAGTAGATTTCTTAGTAGTATAATGAATTTCCTTCTCACTCCTTCCAATGAATTACATTTTATTAGAAAGTGCATTAAGTCTTCAGATTGTTTAAAACACAGAGGGCATAAAGAACTTGTTCTGTTTCCATTAAATTTTGCTCGATCAGCTTGAAGAGTGTAAGTCCCACTTATTATTTTGGCTTTGACACAGGCTCTTTTGACAGATAATAGTTCTGAACCACTACTCTCCCAGATATTATGAACTACACCAACTTTAAAATTTTAAAAATTAAGCATTTTCATAGATACTTTTGTCCTAGCCTCAAGAATTAAGATGTTTTTCAATAGTCATTCACTGCGTTATAAACCAATTTTTTCCAAATATGCTTTTTATGCCCCACCTACGATAGTAGAGGGGCATTATGTTTTCTGGTCTGTGCGTCCGTTCGTCCGTCTGTCCGTTCGTTCGTTCGTTCGTTCGTCCGTCTGTCCCGCTTCAGGTTAAAGTTTTTGGTCAAGGTAGTTTTTGATGAAGTTGAAGTCCAATCAACTTGAAACTTAGTATACATGTGCCCTATGATATGATCTTTCTAATTTAAATGCCAATTTATAGTTTTGACCCCAATTTTACGGTTCATTGAACATAGAAAATGATAGTGCAAATTTCAGGTTAAAGTTTTTGGTCAAGGTAGTTTTTGATGAAGTTGAAGTCCAATCAACTTGAAACTTAGTATACATGAGCCCTATGATATGATCTTTCTAATTTAAATGCCAAATTATAGTTTTGACCCCAATTTTACGGTTCACTGAACATAGAAAATGATAGTGTAAATTTCAGGTTAAAGTTTTTGGTCAAGGTAGTTTTTGATGAAGTTGAAGTCCAATCAACTTGAAACTTAGTATACATGTGCCCTATGATATGATCTTTCTAATTTAAATGCCAATTTATAGTTTTGACCCCAATTTTAGGGTTCATTGAACATAGAAAATGATAGTGCAAATTTCAGGTTAAAGTTTTTGGTCAAGGTAGTTTTTGATGAAGTTGAAGTCCAATCAACTTGAAACTTAGTATACATGAGCCCTATGATATGATCTTTCTAATTTAAATGCCAAATTATAGTTTTGACCCCAATTTTACGGTTCACTGAACATAGAAAATGATAGTGCAAATTTCAGGTTAAAGTTTTTGGTCAAGGTAGTTTTTGATAAAGTAGAAGTCCAATCAACTTGAAACTTAGTATACATGAGCCCTATGATATGATCTTTCTAATTTAAATGCCAAATTATAGTTTTGACCCCAATTTTACGGTTCACTGAACATAGAAAATGATAGTGCAAATTTCAGGTTAAAGTTTTTGGTCAAGGTAGTTTTTGATGAAGTTGAAGTCCAATCAACTTGAAACTTAGTATACATGTGCCCTATGATATGATCTTTCTAATTTAAATGCCAAATTATAGTTTTGACCCCAATTTTACGGTTCACTGAACATAGAAAATGATAGTGCAAATTTCAGGTTAAAGTTTTTGGTCAAGGTAGTTTTTGATAAAGTAGAAGTCCAATCAACTTGAAACTTAGTATACATGTTCCCTTTGATAAGATCATTCTAATTTTAATGCCAAATTAGAGAATTTATTCCAATTTCACGGTCTACTAAACATAGAAAATGATAGTGCGAGTGGGGCATCGTGTACTGTGGACACATTCTTGTTTGGGACTAGATCCAATACCTCTATTGGGGATGGCAATTCATACATTTCTGTTAATTTTATAATTTGAATAAACCAGCTTTCAGAGTCTCTTGTTTTCAAAGCAAGCTGTCTTTGAGCAATACTGCGTTCAACAGAACCATGATTATCAGCAATGTTCTGAAATAGGGAAAGCATTTTTTTGTGAATTTCAGATTCTATAGGAAGCTGACCAGTTAGATTTATATTTTTGATATTTTTCTTTTATTACGAAATTACATTTTTGATCTCTTTTTTTTATGAAGGTGCATCTTCAGGAGAGATGATGGTCTACAATGCAGACAGAAGTGTGGAGGGCTATGTTTATCATACAGAAAGAGGTAGTTAATGTTAACCAGTAACATTGTATATAACATTAAAGTTATTAGAAGCTTTATGTGTACACCTACCTTTCCTATAATTTCATCATGAAATTAGTAAATGGAAAAAAATCATTATGGTACACAGTGTTCTCCCCAGAAATTTTGGATAGCATCACATTTTGCGTAAAAAAATATAACTGTATTTTTTTTTAATGTCATTTGTCGCGTCGCGTTGATGCTCTATTTCCTTTATATGTTTTAGTTTATATTGTTCAATTCATAACTGAGAATACAATTAAACTATAACCACAAAAACAGTTGTTTCAGTTTATGTTTTCTTTATTCATTTATAGTTACAGAATTATTTTTTTCCTCTTGTGCCAAACAAAAATAAATATATGGTTTCAGTTACCCAACAATAAGTCAAATGAATGAATAGTTCATTATAGTGCAACCTGTATATATACAAAACTAAATATCTAGTACTCAAAATTTACTAATTTTTATATTATATTAATAAGTAAAGATAAAGTAGCAAAAGTAGCAAAATAATCAATTTATTTTTTTTTTATTTTATCATTTTTATGAATATCATTGTTTCATGGCACTCAATGAATTAGTCCCAGTTGTTTCTTATCTTTACATCAAAATGATATGTATTTTTAACAAAGTTATCTAACAAATAGTCTGTTAATGCGTAGTTTTCTCAATTGGTATATTTTTCCTGTCTACTGTCCATCTGTTGTCATTATCGTGAAAATGCGGATTTTTGTCATATCTGGTCGGTTCTAATCCGTAGTTTACACAAAAATGTGTAATGGCGGCCGTAGAAAAATTTATGAAAATGAGTCCGAGAATAAACATTGTTTGACAAGAGATTGTGAATGAATAAGACGCTTTTAATGCATTAAATGGATTAAACATAAACTTAAGCCAATTATGATCACTTTTTAAAGAAGTATAAAACTTATTTTAGCTCAAAACCAAAATTCTCGTTCTCGTACTACCGGAAGAGAAAGAAAGTAATTTTTGGAGAGTTGCACAAAATAAACGACTTTTATAAAAAAAAAAAAAAATCGTTTCAATCTTTGAAATTTCGTTATACAAAACGTAGATTTCGAATTGTTTTGGGATTGCATTTTTCCATGTCGAAATAAATTTGGTGATTGCAGACACGTGGTATTAGTCATGTCACAAGTATCAGCTTTGGATATTCGCATCCAAACAAACAGTTATAACCCTGAGGGCAATTAACACCTGGCTATTTAATCTCTTAATTGCCTTTAGTGTCCGACTTAAAGGGATTACAATTAAAGGTGATCTAATTTTTATGATCATAATCGATAATAGTTGAAAGTTCAAAATTGAGGACAAGTAAAATAGCATCTTCAAAATAATTATAGCGTCGCGGGAATTATTATAGCATCACGGTGAAAAAATATAGCGTCGCGGTACCGCGACGCTAAAACGGCCTGGGGAGAACACTGGTACACAGGACCAGGGATAATAATGGCTATATTATTGTTTTCTTTGTGTTTATAAGATTTTTTTGGCTATATTTCTTTATAATAATAAAGTTATTAAATAATATAATAGATACATAATAAATATGGTAAATAATAATTAGATACAGATCTGTGCTACTACAATCATTTAGTGCTGATATTTTTACAGTTCATGCATCAAGATTAGTCACATAAAAGTCTACACTCAAATTGTGACATCTTGGCCTTCATTTTCCACTTGAATGACTGTGATTGCGTTCTGTGTTGATATACATTGCTTTAAAAAAACATAAGAAGATGTGGAAAGTAGCCATTGAGACAACTATCAATCAGAGACCAAATAATGTAAAACGTAATCAAGAAATAACTATATTCTATTGCTATATTGTGTATATGGCCAATTCATTTCTTTATTCATATAAGTTTTTAATCAGGAATTGATTCTTAAAAGTTGCTGTTATAATCATAATAATTGAAAGCAAGTGAGTTGATGTATTGACCTGTATGGAGAATGTAAACTTTGAATAAATTTTACTTTCCAGGATATGAAAATTTGACAAAAAGAATACAAACAGAAGGATTTATGGGTGTAAAAGCATTCTTTTGGGCAGAAATCATGACAGGTATTGATGAAGGCTGTTTTAAAATATTCCATGGAAAGTGTGCACCCTACCAGCAATGGTGAATGAACTGCATTGTTTATTTGTCTAAAGACTTGTAGCATTAATGCTTTATTTTCTTTGCTATGGTTGTAATTCAATGAAGAGTCACCATATATCTGACATTCAAGACATGTATGCAGTAAGCTGAGTTTGAACAAAAAATAGTGTGGTTTCTAGTGCTTACAATGAAAAAAATTGTTTGTTTGTTTTTATATTTACAGTGTATTCTATGTGAAATGGTATGTAAATATTTATATACATTGAATTCTGTCTGAAAAAAAAAACCATTGGCTTACACCTTTTCAAGACTTATATTCAATGATTGTACTACTCTACTAAGCTTTAAAGTTGAACTTTGCTTTTCTTTTATTTACTGTTATTTGGCCTTGGGTATAACCATTGCCCACATATTTACCAGTGGGCAAACTCATGACTGTTTGTTTTAACGGTAAAAGGTTTGACTTTTTGCAAATATTTATCGAAATACACTACCTTAATTGAAATATTGTGTTTGAAAGAATAAAAAAATCTATTTGAAAGTGCATACATGCTGTTAACAATTGTTTATACAATAAATTTGAATTTAATCTAAATTTTCCATTGAAGTCTAATTTGTTATTGCATCAAAGCTTAAATTAGTACAACACATAAAAACTTCACCTATGTCAGTTTCTGCTCATACTGAAAAATTTTACACTTTCAAGAGAATTTTTTTCTAAAAAATGCAGACCATCTCAGATTGTTTATATGTATGTTATATGTTTGTTTTCTGTTATTTTTAAGTCTCCCAAACAAAGTTTGGAGACTTATTGTTTTTGCTCAGTTCTTATTATTTTTATTAGTCTTCTTCTTTTTCTTTTTCTTTTTCTTCCGCCACATTAAAAATGAACTTGTCCGCAGCGTTTCTCCAAAACCCCTGGTCAGATTAACTTAGGGTTTCATAGAATGTTAGACTAATATGTCTAGGTGAGCCATCGATCTTTCGTTTGTAGATTTGGGTCTATTAAGGGGTATTTTGGGGGGCAGAAAGAAGGGAGGGGTTTACTATCGAACCCTATGGGATTTTTTTTTCTATAATTTTCAAATGAATATAACTTGAAAACTATAAGTGATAGATACATGTAGTCTTCAGAAATGATTAAAGGACAATAAAACAAATCACATTGAATATAGGGGGAGTCCCTGGGGGGTCATCCCTACCCCCTTCAATTTGAGAATATGCTTTTATCTTGTAAACGGTCCAGATCCCCACCCCTAAACCCCATATATTCTTGAATGGGACAATAAAACAAATCAAATGAAATTAAAGGGATTTCCCCGAGGGTCCTCCCCATCCCGTTCTATTTGAAAATGTGCTATTATCTTGTAAACGGTCCAGATCCCCACCCCTTAACCATATATATTCTTGTAGGGGACAATACAACAAATGAAATGAAACAAAAGGGAAGTCCCTAGGGGGTCACCCCACCCCCTCTAGTTGGAAAACTTGTAAACGGTCCAGATCCCCACCCCTAAACCTCATATATTCTTGAATGGAACGATAAAACAAATCAAATGAAATTAAAGGGAAGTCCCTGGAGGTCCTCCCCACCCCGTTCAATTTGAAAATGTGCTATTATCTTGTAAACGGTCCAGATCCCCACCCCTAAACCATATATATTCTTGTAGGGGACAATAAAACAAATGAAATGAAATAAAAGGGAAGTCCCTAGGGGGTCACCCCACCCCCTCTTGTTTGAAAACTTGTAAACGGTCAACATCCTTACCCCTTAACCATATATATTCTTGTATGGGACAATAAAACTAATCAAATAAAATTAAATGGAAGTTCCTTGGGGTCACCCCACCCCGTTCAATTTGAGAATGTACTATTATCTTGTAAACGGTCCAGATCCCCACCCCTAAACCATATATATTCTTGTAGGGGACAATAAAACAAATGAAAATGAAATAAAAGGGAAGTCCTGAGGGGGTCACCCCACCCCCTCTTGTTTGAAAACTTGTAAACGATCAACATCCCCACCCCTAAACCATATATATTCTTGTAGGGGACAATAAAACAAATGAAATTATATAAAAGGGAAGTCCCGAGGGGGTCACCCCACCCCCTCTTGTTTGAAAACTTCCCCACCCCTAAACCATATATATTCTTGTATGGGACAACAAGGCTAATCAAATGAAATTAAAGGGAAGTTCCTGGGGGTCGCCCCCATCCTGTTCAATTTGAGAATGTGCTATTATCTTGTAAACGGTCCAGATCCCCACCCCTAAACCATATATATTCTTGTAGGGGACAATAAAACAAATGAAATGATATAAAAGGGAAGTCCCGAGGGGGTCAACCCACCCCCTCTTGTTTGAAAACTTCCCCACCCCTAAACCATATATATTCTTGTATGGGACAATAAAACAAATCAAATGAAATGTAGGTACTTTACCTGGGGGTCATCACCACCCCCTCCTGTTTGAATACTTTTAAATGGTGGAGATCCCCACTCGTAAGCCATATATATTTTTTATGGGACAAAAAATCAAATCAAATGAACATGGGACCATATGAATGGTGAGTTATGGGAGCTTTGTTTGGGAGACTTCGTAACAGCATCCTGTTACAATTACTTCTTGTTTATAAATAGTTTACAATAATCACCTGTTGATCTCTAGATGTATTATTGATTTTTTTTGTGTCAGGCTGTTGTATATCTTACATGCTTACTTATTGATAATATATAATTGTGGGATTTGCATTCAGAAATTATCATTATTATTCATTTATCAAAAGGTATCAATCATTTCATGAAAATATTTTTATTTTCTAAAGATGCATTTCTCGACAACAACTGATTCTTAGATTTTTAAATATATAGGAAAGAATATAAACTGAATATTGAATTGTTTATAATGGTTGTCTTTTTTCCCTGTTTGTTTAAAAAAGATATTGAAGATAATGTATGTGTAATATTTTACATGCATATTAGTAAACATTTATCTTTTCAACATAACTTCTATTAAGATGCAATTGATAGATATGTAGTTCATTGTTGATGAGAAGGTTAAAAAACAGATTTTATATAACTCAAAACAAATCAGTCTTTTGGAAGTTAAGAAATGAACATATTGAAAGTGAATAAAGAAAAGATGTTTACAGAAACTGTCATTGCTTAAATATTATTTCTTTAAATGAACATGATTTGAGTTGTCTGTATATAATAGTCATAAGATGTTATCAACCATTCAGTTGTTGACTTGTGTTAATCATTCCAAAAGGGGAAAACATTCCAAAAGGGGAAAACATTCCAAAAGGGGAAAACATTCCAATTATTTTGTATTCTGTTTTGTACAAATATTGTTTTTGCTATTAAAGAAAAAACATTTAATACAGTCTTGACTTCTGTTATTTTCTTTTATAAATTCCAAATATAATGTAAAAGAATACTAATTATCAGGAAATTTTTGTTGTATATCTAATTTCTATGATGTTCATGGGAGTAGATATAAGAAGATGTGGTATAAGTGCCAATGAGACAACTCGTCACAATTTATAATAGTAAACTATTATAGGTCAAAGTACTGTGTTCAAAACAGAGCCTTGGCTCACTACGAACAGCAAACTATAAAAGGGCCCTGAAAAATGATAAAATCATAAAAACGGGAAAACCAACAGTCTAATCTATATAAAAAAAACAAGAAATGAGAAACGCTTATAAACCACATCAACAAACAACAACTACTAAACATCAGATTCCGGTTTTACACATTGGTACCAAACCTTCACCCTTACCTGAAACAATAGTGAAACGTCACAACATAGGAAGCACACAGTATAAAATATCAATTGAAATGGCTTTACTCAATTAAAAGACATATTAACACAAGTGGACAAATACTGAACGAAGAAATTTGTTCTAATGATACAATTAAAATACAAAATCAATAAAATAAGGGATGAATAATTAAAGAAACAGTATTATATCGCTGTGAAGTGTGAAACAATTTCAGAAAAACAAAAATAAGCTTGCTTTGATATGTTTGATATTCTGTTTCAAAGCTGAGACATGTGGTTAAATTTTCAGGGTACAAAGAGAGATTCATTTTTTCCATAAATTAGCATACCCTGAAAATCCTTTCGTGATGTGGCTCTTCGTGGTAAAAAATCCCTTTTTTCCCACAATAAGTTTCTTGAAAATTTAATACTTTGAATACATTTAATAATCCATTATTTTTACACATTTATTCTGTGGTCCTTTTCTTTCCAAATCAACACAAATGGTTAAGCTCAATTGCTTGTTAAAAATAGAAACATGTCCATTATCACTACACAGAGAGGGCATAAGGGATATTGACCCAAATGACACAGAATTTAACAACTATATTAGGTCACTTCAACAATGAGTAAAGCCCATACAGGATAGTTGGCTATAAAAGGCTGTGAAATGACAAAAGTTAAACAATTTAAACGAGACAAACTAATGGCCTAATTAATGTTCAAAATGCTGAATAGAAAACATATTTAACACAGTTACAAACAACAACCACTGAACTACATACTCCTGACTTGGGACAGACACATACAGAATGGATCAACAATATTTTGAATGCACTATTCTAGCATGTGAAGCAGGAACAATGAACACAGCAAATAATCAACTTCAAGCGCTGAGGCAAAAGCATGAAAAATATATTATACCATATTACAGGCAAATTACAAAACTTTGAATATAAGAAGCATTTTGATATATTGCTATGTATGAAATACCATACCTTCTTCATGTAAGTTTGATGAGATAAGCATTTTAAGATCTGTTATAGATGTAGATCTGCATTTCCATGTGATAACTTATTGAGCCATAATATTTATTTAAAGATACCAAAACTTTCAACATCTACCGGACTAGTCTGTTTCCCGGCCGTTATTGAAATTCTTGACAATACTTTGTATATTCCGAAGGCATACTGAATGTTTTACGGAGGGGACCAACCTACTACCGAACCAACTCAACCTATGAAGCATTAAAGTTTTATTTCTCTCAATGTTTCTATGGCCAAACAAAACTATTGTTGCAAAATCACTCAATTAAAAAGAATACATAATTTCATGCTTGCATCACATCTGTAGATTGACCAATCAGATAATTAGATTGTGTTTATCGATTTAAATATTGGAGTTGAAGCGGTGGCAAATCCTCGGGTTTTACCATATATAGGTACACAAACTTAAAACACAATTTATGTTTTGTTGAAGCATTACAATTTAATTTGAGATCGTTTTTTCAATTTTCCTTATCATATTAGACATGTGTTTTAAAAATCTTTGTGATATCTTTTACCGTTTGGTTTTAAATTGGAATTAAAAATTGTATTTTCCCATAGAGTTTGACGTAAAACCCTGAGAATCTCACCTCCTAGAAATTTAAAGTGCCAGGATGTTCGAAAATATGTATACAACTCGAACTGTAACTTCTTGTGGTAGGGTTACTTTCCAATAAATATCTTATCAATTGCTAGAAATGTTTAACCCTGCCATATTCTGTATGTATGTGTCTGTCCCAAGTCAGGAGCCTGCAATTTAGTGGCTGCTGTGTTTCCTATTTGATTTTTCGCTTATTTTTTTTGTACATTAATTAGGTGGTAAGATTTCTCGTATGAATTGTTTTCCATTTGTGATGTCAGGGCCTTCAATAGCTTACTAAGTGGTGTGGGCTTTCCTCGTTCTTAAAGGCCTTAAAAGGAGACCAGTCACAAATAGTTGTTAATTTCTGTGTCATTTGGTCTCTTGTGAAGAGTTGTATCAATGGCAATCATACCACATCTTTTTTATATAGGCAAGTTGATTTTAAAAAAGCACACACCCCTAGAGTGGGTTTATATATAATTACAAATGTTTACTGCTGCAGATGACAATGGACACAAGTAAAAGCAAACAGTCAAGTGAGAAAAAATTAACTCAATAATTTGTTTTTTACATTTATTTATAATCAACAAATGAAATCATGATCAGTGTTTATATAAAATTTAATATGTATATTTGTATATATATTAATCTGACAACATATACCACCAACACCAGACACTACAGTAACATTTCGGACACTGTTATGAAAAATGCTCAAACAAACAATAGGACATACACATATTCATACAAGTTTTGTTTCTGTACAAGATCTTTTAAAGATATTGGGTGGTATATTTGCACGAGAAAATTTTAATAGTACAACTGATCAAAAGAAATTACATATATAATATGAAATAATCATTGCAATAAAACGAAATACCTACAACCTTAGACAGGAATCAGAAATGGCTATGGCAAGATTTCAATTATTTTTATTGTAAAGAAATGAAAAACTTTCCCCATAATCAGTTTCTCTTTGTCAGGCTTTTTAAATTTTTGAAAGTTGACCTGTCCCATTATATAAATAAAATAAATATTGTTCTCAGTTTATTTAATGTGACCTTAAAATTTCTCCTTGAATATAATAACAAAAATTTCAGTGTGAAATCTAGAAACACATATTTGTAGTATGTAGTTACATATAGGTTGTTGTTAAATGCCAATGTGATAGCAACCAAACATAACAGGACTCTTGTTAAAAGTAATTTAAGTCATATTGACAGCAAGGTATGTGACAAGAAATATTGCACATAACTAAATGAACAATTTTAGGGATATCAAGTGAAAGTAGAGAAGGAAAAAAAATGGAGAAATAAGATTACTAAAAATTATAAAACTGTAATAAATATGCATGTTCCATCTTTAGAGGGATAAATCTTATTTTATCATAACATTAATTTGATTTCAAGATCTACTTGATGTTTGGAAAACTAAACTACACATAAGGCAAAGTATCTCCTGAAAGAAAAGATATGTATATGTTACAAGTAGCTTTTTATGAATAATCAATAAAAGTTTTCAAAACATTTAAAACAGTTGTCATGTGGAGAATAAATTTTGAAAAAAAATGCAGATTTACATGAAAAGATTGTCAATGCAAAAGTAAGCATATGATGAAACATGTAAGGCAGTTATACTGATAATTCTCAACATGTAAGGCCATATACCAGAGAAAACTTCTCATTCTCTTTCCATATTAAGATTACATGAAGGACAGTTCTAGCAATAAATAAATGTAGGTTGTTGCACAAGATACTTTTATTCCAAAATCATGTAATGAAAAGTTGTCAATCACACCATTTTTAACTAAATATCCAAAATATTGTTTGTCAGATTTAAGGGAAACCTTCCCCATCAATCTTTACATTTGACTTTCATTGATGATACAAACCTGACAGGTTTTTTTTCAACAATCATGTTATTTCTTTTCAATTGTTTTCTTCTACTAGTTTACAGTATGTAAATATAATTCAAACATTTAACAATTAAGCTAGAAACTATCATACAGTCTGCATCTTTCTTTGGCTCATAAAAAATGGATGTTAAAATACACTTTTGTACCTTTATAAATAAATATGTAAAATAAAAAGACAAAACAAACATGTCAATCAATTGAACTTATAAAATTTTCAAAGATGTACAGTTATTTACTCCGTAACTGAAAATTTTCCCTTTTGGCCAAAGCTTTCATAAAACTTTAAAAAAATATTCAAGAAGATTATCTCCTTTTGAATATAATATTTATGTTTATATTACACAAATTCAAATTTCAATTTTTTTTTAAATTCCTCAGTAATCAGCTTTGATCCAATTTTAATTGTGTCTAAGAGAGACAAAAACAGAAATCTACAATGCTATTATTGCGAACCCAATTGAACCTTTCCATAGGTTCACCTGATAACTACCTGTCCATTTAAACTTTTGGCAGTTCTATTGTCCCATTGAACAAATACAACAGGTATTGTTCTCTGTATAGTTTATTCACTCAGACCTTTAAATTTCTTCTAAGAGAAACCTTAGTGAATCTATGGAAAGGTTCAATTGGGTTCGCAATAAATAATATAGGAATCAGTGAAATAAAAGTATAGATTAAAGCAAAATGTAACTCATAACAACATAAACCTTAACATGTTATTTGGCACATGAAACTTTATAAATTATAAAGCCTTCCAAATGATTTTTTTTTTATTTCATAACAAAAATCTCAAACAACAGAAATTATAATAAAACATAACAAAGTTGTTTTCAACACTATCACTTTGTCTCTTTCATCCTCTAGTGGTGGTACAAACAAATCTAATATAACCTCTAGACCTAAAATTTCACTGCCGTCAGATTAAGCCATTTTTTCCACTTTTTCTCAAGTATTTAGAAGTAAATATTTTTTTTAATGAAAGTTTTTCATGATTTATTAACCTGCTTTAACTTAATATGCTAGATAATGTATAAATGTCTGTAAGACAACTGAAATTTTGCAATTCAAATTTTATGAAAATCATTTAAAAATAAAGATGTAGTGCTTAATTTGTGCAGGAGGTGATAATGGTACTGTAAATTCAGAAATTATTGGGAGGTTTTTATTAATGCGAAAAATGCGACTTGGTGAGTATCGCAATAATAAGAACTTGCATTTTGATATATAAAACGTAGATCTAAACTTAGATTGTTCTGATATCGCATCAATTAAACTCGCATTCTTGTCCATTTTTGAAAAATCGCAATAATAAATGCACGCAATAATTTCTGAATTTACAGTAATCTAACAAGATAACTTAAACAAACTGTCTTATCTTGTGTAACAATGATTTCCATTCCTAATAAAAGCTTCAATAGCTGTAGATGATTTGCTATATATTCAGTGCACACAATTTACCATTATGATTAAGCCTCATGATTTATGAATGTCATTTGCAGAGTATTTACTGTACACAACTTATTAAATTGATTCTCAGATGATTTTGCTAGCTTGATTTTTACTGATAATTTTTTTTTTAGATCTAAATAATAATTTATAGAAAACAATTATTAGTGAGCAAATACATATTTTTTATACCTGTACAATGTATATATAAAAGCTGTTCCAAAATTGATAGAAGTTAGGAAATGGGAGGCACTTAAATCAAAAAAAAATTGTGGGTTTAGTGAGCAAATACATATTTTTTTATACCTGTACAATGTATATATAAAAGCTGTTCCAAAATTGATAGAAGTTAGGGAATGGGAGGCACGTAAATAAAATAAAAATTTGGGTTGTAGCATTTTCCTGAAAATTGAATAAAAATTGTAAATAAAATATTTTTTTTATATAATACGTGGTTTTGGTCTAAAAGAAGTGCCTCCAATGCAATTCATTTAAAAAATAAAACTAATCAAAAACTAAACATAAGTTAACCCCCACAAAAAAAAACATAGATTTAGATATTGGTACATTGTGTGCTATTCTATTCATTACTTAAAATCACTGGAGTTTAAGATGAATTGAAATGATTTGGTCCCCTTGGATGTTACATTGTTCCTTAAAGTCAATCAGAAAATTTCATCTAAAGTTGTTATGATGGACTTAAAATTAAACAACATTGACAAATAATATCACACGCATGAAAAACATAAATATAATACATAAACTTAAACAAATAATTACTTATATACTTTCGCACATGTATAAAATCATATCAAGCCATATGCAAATAATATAACATTACTAAGAGCAAAAAAAAACCATTTTCCTAAATTCACCAGCCATTACCCTGGTTCACTGGACAAGATAAAAATGACTGTCAAATAAATTGTTTGTATTGCAGCAAACAGAATTCAATAGTGTACTATCTAAATCTTCTGTACATAAGAGTAAAGGCATACATGCTTATATTTGACAAATATGAACATTTCACTCAATACATAAACACTTTTAAAATATACAGTACATATAACATTGGCAAATATCAATATTATTTGTTATCCAACAAATTAAGGCAGAATCAAATTTCAACAGAAGCCGACATTTTGTCTACTAAAAGTGATCACAAAAACTAAATTTTTAAATCTGAATACATGATATAAATTGTACATTTAAATATTATAACCTTAAAATTCAAATCATGATGCTATCACATTAAGATTGACAAAGCACATTAAAGCTTGAAGGACTAGATTGTTTCTGTGGCTGAGATTCATACTCAGCCAATGATAAATAGTCCTTCAATGTCCTTGGGACTGCAAGATATTTTATTTTAACATTAGGGTGTTCTTTCATTCTCTGTCTAATATTTACTCGACACAACTGTTGCAAAGAAGGTGGATTCTTGGATAGGCTTGATAAATAATTGCAAAATTCTTTATGACTGTTTAACTGCCTTGGAATCTCCCCAGTTTTCTGAAAATATATATACATTATTATACAGAACTATGCTCTTCTGTCTTTAAAAGTAACAAAATAGTCAACCTGTAAAATAACTTTCAAAAATATCACCAGCAATGATAAGATTTAAAGAATTTATTCAAGTAAAAGATAATTGAGTGCTCTATTTTTGTTTATATATTACTAAATGATTTAAGTATATAACAGTATAGACAAAGAGAATGGATTCACTTATTACAGGGAATAGCACTGTCACACTGGGATTCACAGATTTTACTCCAAAATTCCTCCTTTTTCATTACTGTTTAAAAGAGTATGGTGTTGGTGTAAATCTTGAGTACATTCCAATAAAGGAGTAGGTCCGGTAAGGACCGATTTTGGCCTCAAATTTCAGGTTCATCTGACAAAAGATTTTGACCTCTTTTTATACACTTTAGTGTCTATTTCATTTGATTCAGTTAGTTTTTGTGAAAGATTTTAACTGATTTAGTCATTAAAAACGATCCGATACAAGCTCAAAATGAAAAATCAACTTTTCAGATGGTTTTTGTCAAAAATGAAAGTGGCCGCATCCGTGTTCATCCTAAACCTTTATATATGTTATGTATTATCATAAAATATAACTCTCATTCCAATATTAAGGATGAACACGAATGCGGCCACTTTCGTTTTAAGCGAAAACCGTCTAAAATTTAACTAAAATGATAGAATTGTGAAGATTTCAGTAATTTTGCATGACTTAATGGTGCTAGTACTCAATATATGTGCATTGTATTGTCAAAAACAGCCCATATTTATGTAGCAGAAGCATTCTACTGTCCAATAAATAACTAAAAGTTTACATTTTAACAATTTGGTAAAAATGCTATATTTTGGGGCCAAAAAGGGGTCTTACCGGACCTACTCCTTTATCTTTTCTAGTTTTATTATACCCTAGAATTTCTCTTTCGTTGACCTATATCTCATATTATTCAGAATTTGTTTGTTTCTTTGTGGTGATAAAAGCCATTGCACCAGATAAATTGTGGCTTGATTTATAATTGGCGGAGAAAGCCAGATCACTGAACTATCATTCATAGTTACCCTTTCATGAAGGGATAGATGTTAGCGCTATAAGAAAATTTTGCTTTTCTTGTCAAAGTTTTTATAAGAGTCATTCCCTAATCGGGTAGTTATTTCTATACAGCTTAAAAACACATTATCATACTTTAGTCTTTCTCATATATTTTTTTCAAATCAATAAAAGAAGATGTGGTATGATCATGAGTGCCAATGAGACAAATCTCCATCCAAGTTACAATTTGTAAAAGTACACCATTATCATGATTATAGGTCAAATTAAGGCCTTCAACATGGATTCTTGGCTAACATCCAACAGTAGCTCTAAAGGGCCCCAAAAATGACAAGTGTAAAACCATTCACACCTGAAAACCAACAGTCTAATGTATATAAAAAATGAGAAACACTGATGAACTACGTCTACAACCAAGTACCACTGAACAACAGGTTCCTATATGTTGGCTATATCAATACCCATTTCTACTATCTTTCCTATTACATTAAAGCATACTGTGGATTCATTATTATTCGTTGGATACCAATTTTCGTGGGTTTCGTGGGTACAGGTAAACAACGAATTCAAATGTTCAACGAACAACATATTTTCAAAAGGCTTTGTATACAGAGATTGGCTAAACCACGAAATCAAATATCCACGAACATGTAGGTTTTTAGCAATCCACGAAAATTGATACCCACGAAAATAAATGAATCCACAGTATTGTGTAAAGAAGATGCAGTAGAAAAAATACCTGGTATAATGAGTTTTCAAAAGGAAAATACTTTGTAGAGAATTAAAACCAAGAAAAACAGGAACAAAAATAATAAGACTATACCTTATTCCTGACCTCCGGTGAAGCACCCGAAGCCAGCAGATATTTCATCACTTCAATCTGTCCACTGGTGGCAGCTAAGTACATTGGTGTCACACCCCAGTTATCAGCTAAATTTACATCTGCACCATGCTAATTAAAGAATACAAAACAATATTCATAATTATTTTCTTTCCTTAGTCTTAAATTATATATATTTTTATATATATATATATCTCTAATTCTTCATCAATTTATCAATTTCTGCACCCATTGTATAAAAAAAATTTAATCAACGTGTGGTTTGTTTGATCCTAGTTCTTCATAAGTTAAAATCCAATTATGACGTCGAATATTCTTTTTTTCCTCTGAATTTCATATTGTGACGGCATGAAAAGGCGACCATGTCTGATGACATCACATAGAAAGAACACATCTTTTTGCAGATCAGTCGCAAAGAAGCAATAAGTTTGCCTGCGTATTGTTTGAAAATCATAAGAGAAACAGATTCCACCACCAAGTCTCATGTAATACGATATTTATCCACTCTCGACATTTAAATTCTAAATATTTAAAACGCTCGGCAAGCCTTGAGTTATAAAATTGAAAATTTAACTGTCTCGAGTGGATAAATATCACACTCAATGCAGTGGTAGAATCTATATATATACAGTATGTTATAATGTTTTATTTGGGGTTATCAATAGGGAATTATTGGAAAATCCCTGATTTATTAAATAAAAAGTATTAATCTGAAAGAAAATAATCCCAGTTCTAAGAACAAAAGAGCATTGTATACTTAAACTGTTATCATACTAATGCACTAAGCCTTAACATAAAAAGAAGCAATGCTCAAGTACACACAGGTTTTTTTTTTAAATAACACTTACAATGCTACACAGTCAAAGCATTCAACAAAATGTTCTTTAATTAGAAGAAATCAAAGTGTTTGAAAGCACTGAACAGTAAAGATTGCTTCAATTTATCAGTGGGAAGTAATATTAAATATGGCATTGGTTGTAGTTGATTTAACAGCTATTCTAGGCAAAGGAAGATAACTCCAATTTTTAAAGACGAGGTTAACAATGACATAATTTATATTTTTGATATTAGATTCCTGCACCTTGCAAAAGTTATGTAATTTTCTTGACAAGTGTAACATCATTTTGTGCCTTGAATATCTGAGCATATATTACATTGATAAATTTCTGGAAAGGATGTATAGAATGTTATGATCAATGCACTATATTTTGTTTATATTCTTGGAACATTTAGATATCAAGTCAGTTCCATAAGGTTTTGATAGCATTTCATGCAATCTTTTTGCATTTCATGCAATCTTTACCTAAAAACAACATATGAACTAACCTTAATTAGAAGTAAGGCACATTCTGGATATAAACTGACTACTGCATGAAGTGGAGAGCCACCGTGGCGACATTTTGTGTTGACTGAGGCACCAAACTTCAATAATTCTTCAACACAACCTTTATGACCTTTGTATGCAGCCCAATATAAAGGAGTCTTTCCATAGTAATCTTTTTTATTCAAGTTAAGGGTACCTAAATAAAACAAAAAGTTGCAACATAAATTTTAATTTAACAAACCAGTCAAAAATTATATTTTAATTTATTTTCCATATTTTAGATTCTGAATAAAGGTGTATACCAATGAGTCGTCAACCAAGCAAAAAACATCAAAAAGTCAACCAATTGTCTTCAAACAATAAACAGGTACATGTATATATGTACACTAAATTTGGTCTTACATGAATATGGTCAGGTTTAATACATGAAATTCTTACTCAGTACAATGATTATAAAATGTGAAAATTTTCATAATTAATTCAAATTTAACCATTCAGTTTAGACATTTCAACTTGCAAGACACAATTGTTGAAAAACAAGAAAGAAATAAAATATCTTACAAGACAATAAACATGTAAAAAATAAATATATATTTCAGCTTACTAAAAGTATTTTCATATTTGTTACTTTGTCATCATTTCTTAAAACTAAGTCCCAAGCATTATGCTCAGTTAATATGTGTCATCCTCATGCTGTACGAGATAACTATAATTCGCATGTAATCCCGAAAAGGAAGGTCATCACAGACAAACAAGACATTGAATCGTCATTATACGAACAAGAAAAACAGTTCTACGTTGCTTTGATATTCATCAATTTTCAGGAAACATTGCGAAAAATGATCTTCAATATATTTCAAAAACATGTGAAATAAAATTGCAAACACGGTGGACTGTTGAGTGTCAACAAACGTAGTAGACTTGTCCACTAAAAAGACAAGGATAATGGTTTCATCTGACATTTGTCATGCATACCCAGTTTTGATCACGATATCCAAAAGGACGTACTTTTTTTCAATCTATGAAACTAGAAAATTCCAAATTGTAAATATCTCATCATCTGGACTGACTTGGCATCTATCATGTTTGGAAGGGTCCATTTCATTAGAAAGGTGATCATGATCGATAATCTTACAGAGTTATGACAAAAAAGGAAAACAAACTTATTGTTATGTGTTTTTAACAAGTGTTTTGGTCCACTAAATTATTTGCGCAAACAAAGTTTGTCTATTTTTAGATTATAGGTAATCATTTAACACTACGTATAACCTGTGTAGTGGTTTTGATTTTACGATAAATTTATGAATGAACAAAAGCACCTGACCTCTTAAAGAAACACCAATAAAACATATAAAACTGTGTTTAATAAGAGATAATTCAGTCAAATTTTCAATACTAAATCAACAACTGAAATGATTCCATATTTTGTTGAAACATCGTAAAAACGGTGGAAAATGGAATCGCTGGTATCAAAATGCACTTTTTTCACTCAGACTTATATGTTATTTGATTGTCAATGGTTGTCCCCCTAAATACAAGCAGGTGCTTCGCAGGGTGCAGCTTTATATGACCCGGATGTTGAACCCTGAAGAATTGGGGCAAGTATGGACACAACATTCAAGCTTGATACAGCCCTGAATTTGGATTGTGATCAATTTTTGACATAATATGAGTTTCTGACACAAAACAAATGTCAAGCCCTTACAAATCTATTGCGAAATATTGAACAATTAAAGAATTCTTCTTCAAACTTTTAAAAAATTTGGAATTTGAGAAATTTGGAGAAAAAAAATTGAAAACTACACCCTCTTTTTTTGCAATTAGTCCAAAACCTGACATTCCTTTATACATAATATACAAAAAGTGTAAGGGAGGTTTATCTGAACATACCCAACATTGTATGTTAAATGATTTTGAGTTACCGCCCTTACACTGCTTTTAAATTGTCTTAATTGTCCATTTACCAGAAAAACCTAGTTTTCCCCCTTTTTTGCATCTAATTCCAAAATATTTTGAGCCATAACACTCCAAAGTCAATACTAACCATCCTTGATGGTATGGAAACTTGTAAAATAATTTCAGAGAGATTCATACACTTAAACACAAGTTATTGTTTGAAAACTGCAAAAATGCACATTTTGGGCCCCCTTTTTGGCCCCTAATTACTTAACTATTGGGACCATAACCCCCAAAATCAATCCCAACCTTACTTTAGTGGTATTGAACCTTCGGGTAAAAATTTAAAGAGATTCATTCACTAAAACTAAAGTTATTGTTTTTGCTGTCGTATAAAAATACATC
Source organism: Mytilus galloprovincialis (assembly GCF_965363235.1). NCBI lineage: Eukaryota > Metazoa > Mollusca > Bivalvia > Mytilida > Mytilidae > Mytilus > Mytilus galloprovincialis. Next base: position 49,312,995 of record NC_134838.1, read on the forward strand.
TACAAGAACATATCTGAAACTTCTTAAATCCGTTTTTTAAAAGTTTCAAGCTATGTATTGCATTAGAAAACATTCATAGGTGTTTAAGAATGACAGACCAGGAGCCTATTTAACAAAATACTATGGTTTGATCTGGGTGGAGTCTCTGATCTGGGTCACAAAGATGGCCATACGCGATGGCATAAAAGCAATTGCTTTAAAAGTTATACACACATTCCATACAAGTCAGTTAACAATTAAAAACATTAAATTGTTGAAAATGTTATGCAAGTATTTTTATTTACCAGATTTGTGTATAATTTCTTGAATTCTTCGGACATTTCCATGACTTGCTGCATAGTGTAGATCAGTCCAGTTGTAGTTATAGCTAGGGGGAGGTAGCTTGTAGCAATACAGATAGTTTGATGGCTTGCTCTGTGTTGAGAAAGTTGGTGGGTTGTATTCACACCATATCAAACTACTGGCCTTGCCCCCCATCACAGCTTGCCAGACATCAGGGATTGAGTAGCATTTAGTAAGGCACCTAAAATTCAAAAAGAAATTTCCAACTTAATTTTGTAAATGTAGATAAAATTGGATGCAGTATTTCTCCAATGAATTAAGCTCAATACTATAGTATACATTATATACATTGTACCTTACGTCCAATACACGTTCACACCTTGCATGTTCGCACCCTAGGTCCGTCCACCCCAAATTTTTATTCAAATTCCAGTTGAATTATTTTATATGTATATACCAAATAAATTATATTTTCTTGAATATACATTGAGGAATTATTAGATGAGTTTTGTTTATTTATTTGATGATTAATTATTTAACGTTAATTATGTACCAGTATATGATTACTGCTAATCATGCTAATTGGTATTTATACACAGCTAAATTTTGTGATATTGTTTTGTGTTTGAAAAACATAATTGTTGTTTTAACTTACTTTGATGTAAATACTGCATGTACATGTACTTAGTTTGGTATGAGTAAAACAATTCCTTACCAAAACACGATTAAGATTTATTTAACAAAAAACAAAAAATTCAGAATCTTTCTTTATTTTGAAACAATGAAAACATAATTATAGCAATAAGTTCACTAACCAAAACATGATTATGATTGATTTAAAACTCAAGAATAAAATTATTTATGGATCATCATAACAAAAAGACAAATATGGCCATATTTTCACCTCAAAAACTACTCCGTTTACAGATTTACCTGTGCAGTTTGGAAAGTTTTAAGGCCTGGCTCCAACTAGACATATAAAAGTTAAATTTATTTTGCATATCAGAAAGATAAAATATTGTTTATCTTTTCATGACCTTTTTTAGCTGACTATGCGGTATGCGCTTTTGTTTTGTTTAACTTTTCATGACCTTTTTTAGCTGACTATGTGGTATGGGCTTTCCTCATTGGTGAAGTAGAGAAGTACAGTAGAAAAATTTTAAAAAATAAAAAATCAGGAAAATTTCCCAAAATTTTCATGTACTATAATGAACTCAAAATCGTTAACTTTTTTATCACTTTTTTTAATTCCTGCATTTGCATAGAACGCAGAAAACTACTTCCTGCTTCCTGTCTCGTTGTCATGAGACTTTGAGTAGTCTAGTAAATGTAGGAAATTAAGGAACACAATATACATGTACCAATTTCATTTTTAATAATTCTTTGTAATTGATATGAGTAAACCTTACCTGATGATGTGTTTATTTGTTTACATTGAACATGACGTCATAACTTAAATAACGTCACAAGTAAAATCCCTAACAACAGAATGAAAATCGGAAATGTTACGGTATTTCCTTTTCTTTTTTAACAGATTCTGAAGTTAAAAAAATTAATTCATACAAACTGCATCCTCTTTCACAGGTAATGCCCGTCTTATATTTACTTCTGTGTCTTTAGTCTATTGGGGAGAGTTGTCTCATTGGAAAATTTTCATAACGCATCTTTTTTATAAATCAAGAAACGGGAAGATATAATTTGCGATGGTAGCAGTTCATCTCGTATGATTTAGCATTAATTACGTGAAAAAACAAAAGAGAAAATATATAATGCTATGTTACACTGATACAGAATAAATTAGTAATTACTTGGTATTTGGGACCAGACAAAATTCTTTTCTGTATTTTTTACAAATGTTGTGGTTTTCTGATTTCACTTCCGGTATACGTTTTCTGGCAGGCAGTAAAATATCCCTGAAATTTATTAATCAACGAAGATTTTTCAAAGTAAAATTACGATGACATAATTTTGAATGCCTATGGATCGATCTTTTGATCATACATCAGTTATCCAATATTAATTAATTTGCCAAATTTGCACTTTTATATTTTACGACTATATACCGAAAGTGAAAAGACACCAAAGTTTTGACACGCACCTGTTACTAGGTAATTTTATGAAAAATCTCATTCACTTAAACTATCGAGCCTCCACATTTTACTTCATTATAGCTATAAAATCAAGATTAATGTTGCAAAATTAAGTTTGAATGATTTGCATAGCGGAGAAGGGAAATTATACAACATTGCATGACTTGTATCTTTTTAACTGTTTAGATAAACATCAGAAATGATTTTGTAAAACTGCATTCGTTTAGACTGAAAAGAGCTATTAAAGCACCTCCTTTTATCACCATCATTTTTTTTGCTGCTCATTTGGTTTTTGGTGATCATGGTGATATGACAAAACGAATCCAGGTCCGTCCGCCCTGATTCTGGTTCGCCCTAATACCTGTTCGCCTCGAGTCCGTTCGTCCTGTTTTTATTTTTTAGTATAGTGTTGCGTTGTGTGTATATAATTGAATGTGTTGAAGTCAGTCTTAAATTTGGCCGAATATTTACGATGTTTCATGTTGTTTATAGCTAGCTAGCTGCTACTAGGACTAGGTTATAAGTTTCTGTACATTTCAGGACTACAAGATATTGTGGCTTCAAGGTATTGCCTTGAGGACTAAGTTTGTATCTGTATGTTATTACGTTACTAGGAAATTTAAGTTTCTGTGAATTTCAGCACTACATTGTATTTTTAAATGTAAAACAACTGAAGACTAAATTATTTGTATGTAATTAAATATGTTGAAGTTTACATTCACCGAATATTTATTTATGATGTATATTCTGTGGTACTGCTATCATAGAAAATAAGTTTCTCGGAATTTCAGCACTACCGTGATTGTATTTTTAAATGTGAAACAACTGAAGACTAAGTTGTTGTCTTGCTGCTACGAGGATAAGTTTCTGTGTATTCAAAGACTACAAAGTATTTGACATAAAACAACTAAAGACTAAGTCTATATTTAACTTTATTGATATATGTTAACAATATAGAAATATTCAGTAACAGTTATAACAATTAAGATCAATTCCGAACTGTACTTCACACACCTTTATTTCCTAAACGAATATTTAAAAGCACTAATTTGAATTACTATTAGTGAAACAAATACCAAAAACACAGTCACACTGCTGTACATTGATCACTTGTCATCAGTGTTTTTGCCCATCCAAGCTTACTATTTTATTTGAGAAAAATGTTATTTTCATTATTAATCCATCAAAGACAATTCATATAACAATCAGTGATATCAAAAATTTCAAATGATACCTTATCAGCAATCAAAATTTTGGCAAATATTCTGTATTGAACTTTTAATAGATATACATATGATAATTTTCAATATATATATATATATATTATCGTTCATTAATGTAATATATACATATCACATTAATGAATATAGGGCGAACGAACCCAGGGCGAACGGACTATCAGGGCGAACAAACTCAGTGCGAACGAACCTAGGGCGAACATGTAATCAGGGCGAACGATCCTGATACCTGACAAAACCATAATCAATGAAAAGTAAAAACAGCCAAAATGAATTGTGACTTTTTGTCCTGTGACTTTTTGTCCTGTGACTTTCTGTTCTACATTCGAAAACTTTAATGACATGTTTATTTGCTTGATTGGTGATTACGGCAAGTGTCAAAATGGGTTAATGTAATTAGATTCTGGTACATCGTGTCAGTGAACATGCTAAGGTCTGAAAAATACAGATATACAGAATATATAGATGCTACATATATATATATTGAATCTACATATACGATTTCTAATTGAATACAAAATTTGGAAAAATCTGAAAAACTGCTGCAAATTTTATCAATCCGAAATATATTTTACATATATCTATATTGGTCAAATGATTTTTCCCAAATTAAGTTAAGGTGGGTGTCAGTGAAAAAAATGTGAATTAAGTTTTTTATCCTGCAATGAACTCTTGATCTCATCCCTTAGCCAAGTTTAAATAACTTAAAATAGATATAGGCTTAACAAATTATTTAAATCACTTTAATACAGTTTATTAATTTGTTAATAAGTTAACAACTTTAATTAAATGTCATATTAACCATTTTTATTATTTATCATGGTTATTGTCACAACTCTTAACCATGTTAACATAATATCAATAAATATAAAAAAAAAAAGTGACAAAAAAACGGGTCTCACTAATTAGCGACAACAAGCGTCAAGAAGCGTCAACAAGCGACAAGAAGCGACAACAAGAATTATTTTAGCGACAACAAGCGACAAGAAGACTATTTAGCGACAAGAAAACATTTTTTTTTTATTAGATATAAAGAAATTTGTATTTAATGTTTTTTTTTAAATATACGAGCAGATATGTCTAATTAAAATGTTTTATTATATAGATAGACAAAGAAATGAAACATTTGTGAGGAAGAATGAGGGGGGATAGGACCTTTATTGGGACTCCGGGATCGGGTGTTTTTAAGCTCGGGATTTCGGGATTTACCCCTTCGGGATCCAGGAATTCTTTTTTTCAAATTACGGGATCCGGGATTTAACTTTATTTAAATTCGGGACCTCGGGATTTCATGTTTTAAAGCCGGGGATTTCGGGATCAGGACCCCTCCTACCCCCCTCAAGAATGAGATTGTGAAGTTTATATAAGTATATTGGTAGATGAAGAAATTTAACATTTGTGAAGAAGAAAGAGATTATGCTTCTTTTTTTTTATTTTTAAATATGAAAAATATGTATAAGATAATGTATGTATCTGTTTTCATCAAAGTCAAAGTATGAATAAACGAATGGAGATATATATGGAGCGGGCATAATGGAATAAAATATTTTGATTCATTTGCTTAATACTATGCTCTTAGTGTACTCTTGTTATCTCAATTCGATGCTTTATTTATAGAACTCTCAGCCACGCTTTGCCATCTTTATTATTTAAGCGTGTTTCTAGACCCCACGACGAGGACGTGGTTCTACCTTGGGGTCCATATATTTTTTTTTTTATTTTTTTTTTTATTATTTTTAGTCATTATATAGTAATATGTACATTCTTATCTAACATAATATTTATACATTTTGTACATGGTGGTCCCATTTTGATAAGCAAACATGTGGAACATCAAATGAGATTAACGAGTCGCGTGTCCCCTGTTTTATTGCTACATTAACATCCAATTAACACCTTCAACTTTGTACACGCGTCAGACTATACAATTACACGCCCCAGAATATACAATCATTGTAAATAATGAACACCTGTTGAAAACTCAAGATTGTCATTAATTTCCTTTCATCTTCAATCAATATGCATAAACATGATAAATATCGTTTAATGAGGCAATAAACAAATAAAAAGATGAAAACATTCACATTTCAATTTTCTTTTCCTCCTGTTTGATTTCAGTTCTTTGTATTTCACAATTTGTGTCAATATTTTCAGGACAATGATGCACAAATAATTCATCTTGCGAGCTTAATAAATATTGCACGAAAAGAGTTTTAAAAAACAAATTATAAGATAAATAGTATGTTCTAAAACACAAGGAAAAGTAATCTCATAATACAATAATTAAACGTAATACTGGCTGTTATTCATAATAGATGATAAAATATTATGTAAATAATGTTTCATTTTTTTCTATCAATTTTAACTTTCTTGTCGCTAAAATTATTTTCTTTTGCATATTCTTTTAATATTTATTGCAATAATTAATTTTAATTAAAAAAAAATGTTTTCTTGTCGCTAAATAGTTTCTTGTCGCTTGTTGTCGCTAAAATAATTCTTGTCGTCGCTTCTTGTCGCTTGTTGTCGCTAAAATTCTTGTTGTCGCTAATTAGTGAGACCGAAAAAAACAACTAACATTGACTAATAAACAAAATGAACTTAACAAATAATAACGAAATGCATCTAAACATTTTCAAAAACTAATACATGTGTAAAAAATTCCCCAAAAAGATTAATGTTCATGTACCACGTGTATACTAGTATTCAAATACAAATAATCTTTGTATATTATATGGTTTTTATAAAAGTTAAGGATTTCTATATGATTGGCCATTCAGTTTGGGACATAGCGATAGTGAGTCGACCCTAAATTGAAAATTTAATTAAATTGAATAACAAATGTCAAATCATAAAAATTATTACAATAACACGATAATAGTGTCTGACATATTAATATTTCGAAGTTCTGTGGTAAATTAAGGGTGTTCTGTGGTATATTTTGAGTTCTGTGGTATTTTTTATTGTTCTGTGGTATATTTTGAGTGTTTTTTGGTGTTCTTCGGTAAAAGATGCTCCCAAAACTGATACCGTGACCACATCTCGACCCCAATAAACCAAAAGTGCACATAGCATCATTATTTTGGGGAGAAAAAGTGCATAGCATCCATAAAAGGGCATGGTGTCAGGAAAAAAGGGCATGACATTTCACCATGCTAAATTGCTTTAGATAAAACACCAATGTCAAATTTGATGAGTGAAACATAATTGACCAGGTCTAGAGATAAAATATCATTTTTTTTAAAACTGTGTGTAAAATAATGCATGTCGTTTCCTAACCTGGTCGTTTCCTACCGGGTCGATTCATAACTGTGTTGATTTGTTACTGAGACGTTTCGTACCTGGTGTAATTACATGTATATATGGTTATAAAGTGTTAGTTTAAATTAATTAGTTTAAATGAAACAGTTGAAGTTATTATTTATAAATGATCAAATTGATATAATAATAACAATATTGTAATGTATATGTACATGTATACACTGTACATGTACTTGATTATACTGATGAGCCGTAAGGCTCAAAGTTAATAAAGAATTTAAATTTGAATTTTAAAATCTTAAATCTTTTTTAACTATTGGCTAATTGGCTAATCGGTAATTACGCTCGGTGACAGCTTTAATGTTTTATGACAACTAATGACAGGTAATAAAAAGTAATTATAGTAGGTGTAAAGTGATTAAGTTGATTAATGGCACATGACCTATGGCACACGACCTAAAAATAATTATTTTCTACTTTTTTCTCACTTTTGAGTTGGTCCCTATACAAAAGCACACCTCCTTAACAGCAACATAAAGATGAGTGGTGTCAAGTATTGGAGACATCAAAGCATGTGGCAGAAGACTTAATACTTTGATAAAGACAGGGTACATCTAAATGATGATGGACAATTTAAATTCTTCTGTTCTATTCGCATGTGTGCAAAACTGTACTTGTAAAGTGTAAAATTATGTGCAATCAATTATTTAATAAATAAATATAGATATATATGTACATCAATAGGTCTTTTTATTATATATTTTAAGTAACATACGACTCATATTATTATTATATATATATATTTACACCCGTATAAAATAGCCAATTTTGGTAAAGGTTTTAATTCTGGATTTAAGGACTTAGGCTGTTATGGCATGTAAGGTGCACATGATTTGAAAGGTAACCTTTTTTCTGAAGACACCATGAAAAATTCATTATCTTGATAAAATATTTAGAAGCCATTAAATGAATTCAGTTTTCCATTTACATAAATATATGTACCACAATATTCATGGCATTCAAATTAATGAAATAAAAAATTCTATTAATCTTATATCTATCACTATAAATCAATACCTGAATAATGTCAGGTCCCTTAAATGGGGATTTCAGTTCTTTGTATTTCACAATTTGTGTCAATATTTTCAGGACAATGATGCACAAATAATTCATCTTGCGAGCTTAATAAATATTGCACGAAAAGAGTTTTAAAAAACAAATTATAAGATATCATCCAATATAAATATAGAGATTCACTGATGTCAAAATGGATTAGTTATTTCACTTACACTTATAAACATAAGTTTTTCAAGTTAACAAAATTGTGACTCTTTTTCAGCAAAATGTTAGAAACTGCCTTGAAGAAAAGACAGTTACTTATTTTTGTACTGGGATGGATAGCATACGCATCTACATATCTACTCAGAAAACCATTAGGTGTTGTAAGTATACATATCTTACTGTCTACATTTATATTAAATGAATATTAATATTGCTTACTAAAATAGAGAAAATACTGAGAAAGAGGTGTTATATGGCATTGAGACATTTACAGATCTTTACACATGCTGTCAGCCTGTCAGTATAGTTTTAAATTAAGTTTTGTTAATCATTGATACTGTGAATTCATTATTTAAAGTGGTGTGAATAAGCACAGGTTTTGGTCTGTCAGTCTGTGACTTATTTTTGTTTCTGGATTCTAATTCAAATATTTTCTATCACATTAGAATTATTTTCTTTTACACAGATAAAATCAAATCTTGAAACAGATTTGCACTTTTCAAAGACTGAACTAGGATGGTTAGATACAGCTTTATTATTTCCATATGCTGTCATGCAGGTAAGAAATAATAAAAACAAGATATTTTAAAAATTTGTGGTCCATTTAAACAAAAAACAAATCCACTAAATACATGAAGATCATTTTCGGTCCATTAATCTGTTTCATTCAGTTTTTTTTGGATAAAAATGAACACTCCAACAGCCATATTGATAATGATTTTTATATGATTTGTATATCTTCAAACACTTGAATGTTTTCCTTGGTTTACACTATGATAAACTGAATTGCAGAAAGTGCTTTGGTAACCTATGTAAATACCATAAAATTGAGAATGGAAATGGGGAATGTGTCAAAGAGAAAACAAACCGACGAAAGAGCAGACAACAACTGAAGGCCACCAATGGGTATTCAATGCAGCAAGAAAATTCAGCATATGGAGGCATGTTCCTCTTACTATTATAAATTCATCCACTAACATATAAATGTAATTCAAGGGTACCAGATAAGCTGAAATTCAAAGAAAAGGTTACTAAAGAAATGTTTAGTTATTAGGATTATACGTATGTTTTATATTTTAGTAATTTATGTGTAAACATTATGTTTTATATACTCCCTGCTGCTGAAGATTAAATTTTGAAATAAATCTTTAGGAAACAGAAGGAAAAAAACGAAAATGAAAAAAGATCAATGACAATTTACACATAAAGATTTTACCACTGAATGGAGTGTGATACCATATTTATCACTCGAGACATTTAAATTTTCAAATTAAAAAAACAGGTATAATATACACGTCAGGAAAAGGATAAATCAGTTAAGAATTAAAGAAATGTTCATATCTAACATTGTGATAACAAAAGTTTTCATTGATAATGGTTTAATTAACATGAAATCAGATAAAAATAAATAAAATATAGAATAAATTGCATAATTTTTATTTATCATATGTTTAGTAGTAAATACAGTAGTTTTGCATATGTGATAAATAGCCTGCTGTTTAATCCATATCGCACAACTTTGATGCGCACCCTTTATCGCATACCCTTTATCACACCCCTACCCTTTATCGCATACCCTTTATCACACCCCTACCCTTTATCACACCCCTACTTTTTCTTTTTTTTTTTTTTTTTTTTTATACATAAAGTCAGTTTTGGTTTTTTTTTTGCTTAAGAAAAATTTTCCTCAAAATAGGTAAATTTTTTGAATGACGTCATTGTTTGGTATGTGACGTCACGAACGTCGAGTTTTCATATTGTATGTGACGTCACGAACGTCAAGTTTTCATATTTTTTGGCACACTAAATGCAACTATGAAAAATACAAAACACACAAATTAATACATTAATAAACAAAATATTTTTAAAACAACAGCACGCAAATTGTAAGCTAACCCAGGTGCTTCGGATAAGTAATTGAGCAGTTCTTTTAAGGCCTTTGAAACAAGACAAAAGTAGAACTGAAGGTAACCCAGTGCTATGGATCAGAAAACAGTTCATATAAAATAATACTCTTCTGTTGAAATATATGATAAAGCGTATAATACATGGCAAAATCCGTATCACATGCCGTATCACCCTCGACCAATATCATCCCTCGGGCCTAAAGGCCCTTGGGCTGATATTGATGTCTCGGGATGATACGACATATGATACGGATTTTGCCATGTATTATTCTCTATTTATTAGATGCTATTAGGACCACTTGGTGACAAATTTGGAGCCAGGAAAACATTCAGCTGCTGTCTTATTTTGTCTGGTTTGTCTATGGTAAGTTATACATCAAATATTGTTTCTATATACAAAATAGCAAATGTGATAAACTCGTAGGTGAATGAATAAATCCAAATATTTTATTTCCAGCCACACTTCTGAAGAAAAAAAATTGTCATTTGAAGATTAGATGGTTGTCATATATAGAGCTGAACTTATTAGGGCACTTTGAAAAAAAAAAATTATCAGAGTTTATGGCATGCATCTGTATTTTCTGGCCCCATTGGTGGAAAAAAACAATGATCATAATCTGACTGGATGATTGCAAAAGGGGCGACTTTAGGCTTAAATTAAAATATTGTTTGTTTGCCCTTTACCGACCGACCCTATCAATTCGTTCCGCCTGAAAATCTTTTATTTGTATTTACCAGCAAGATTTTATTTTATTTTATTTTTTCGTTCCTACCAAAAATCTTATATTTGTATTTCCCGCTCAAAACTTTTTTTACCGGAATCCTCGGGTTTTATCTTTACGTATAAGATCCAGTCCGTTTGGTATCACCTGAGCGTTTGACATGAACACTTGCATTTGAAGTTTCAAAGCATTTGTTTGAAATCGATGTTGAAAGAACGCTTTCTGAAATCATGATATGAAGTACGTTACTCTGTACCTTTAAAATTAAAGAGCAGGGTTCATTTACAAAAAAGTTCGTTTGATACAAAAGTATTAACGTGTGTACAAAACTAATTTGTAAACGGACGTTGTATTCTATGTAGGGATGGCCTTTTGTGATCTGCATATCAGAATGATTATGTTAACGATGCCGCTAAATTATTTATATCTGACATGAACCAAAAGTGACAAAACCCTGTAAAGTGGAGAATATCTGGCAGTAAAATCGCCAAGTTTTCCATACAGATCATTTATAAATGTGATGCAAAATACGTGACAATTGAGTTTTAAGTCTTATAGCATTTTTATTGGAAAAAAAGGCACACACGAAATTTGTAACACTCTAGGGACTTTTTCTACTAGTAATTTATGTCTGCCCGGACATTATCTTACCAGTACAAAGTTATCTCTTATATATTTTTTTTTCAAAACTAATAGTCCCAGCGGAAAACTTATTTGCAAAAACAAAACGGACAAAAAATGACATTATGCAGATTTTGTATCTATAAAATAAAATATTTTACCTACCTGCCTACCCATGACAAATAATATACCGAGCCAAGTTAATTTTTTTGGGAAAAAAATAAAATATTTTACCTACCTACCTACCCTGTTTCAAAACATAGGGTCGGAAAAGGGCAAACAAACAATATTTTAATTTAGGCCTTATTCCAGCACTTTGAAAAGAAAAGTTTATTCAGAGATTATGGCTTCCCAAATCAATTATAGAGTACTGTCTTATAACAAATGTATGATTTTAATTGAACCTTTTCAAGAATGGAAAAGGGAAAAGCGGAAATAAATTCTGCCTTTATTGAAGGGAATTACTCTCTAAATTGGCATGCCATTACTGTTATGTAGAGAACTTAATGTATTCAGAGTGTAATTCACAACATGACTCATAGTGAAAATAAGTACACTACTGAAGTTACAGTAATTAAAATTGCATGAAGGCGAGTAACATCTTGGTGTCCACAGTTTATGAATTTATTTCTTCATAAATTATCTTTCAGATTTTGTTTGGATGGACAGATGGATTTTATGGAATGTTCGTTCTTCTTTTTCTCAATGGAACAGCTCAGGTGTGTATTTCAAAATAGCTTATGCTTAGGTCTAAATCAAATGTATCAAGAGCTATTTGACATCTATAAAGTAAAATATACTAAGTTATAGATAGGATATTCTAAAAAATATGCAATATTTAGGATAAAGAAGTTTTTGAGAAGAAGTTGGGATTATCAAAATCTGATTCAATTCCAACAAAAAGTGTGTCGTTTGAAATTATGAATATATATTACAAGATAACAGTTTGCAGTTTAAAAAGAATGAAATGAACTTTAAAAGTAATTATAAGTGTAAGTTTAGCCTGAAATATACAATTTACAAACATGAAATGTACTTTGTAATTTAAAGTTTTAGTTTTAGCTAGAAATGAAGTAAATAAAATGAATTGTTATTTAACATTTTCTGTAGGCTCAATGTTGGCCAAACTGTATGAAGTCTCTTGGAGCCTGGTATCCAGATAGTGTCAGAAATACAGTGTTTGGTATGTTTGGAACTTGTGCTTTTGCTGGTGGAATTGGAGGAACAGCTCTGGCAGTAAGTGGCAGTTGACATAGATTTTCAATAATTTAACATTATATTGTATGACTAAGAATCTTATAAGCAACTGTATTATAATGAAAATCTAATAAGATGTTGAACATTCATTTGATTCATTGACAAAATCCATTGTTTAAAAATCGTTATTGACAAGAAAACCTGTTGGACAATACTATATTGAAACAAAATCTAATGGACAATACAAAATTGAAATAAGATACAATAATGAATTAGCCAGTATATCTTCAAAATAAAGTTGCAAGAGACTGCAGGCATTGTGAACACACTGAGATCTGAGAAGCTAAAAATAATTTTAGCCTTAAGTCAAAACTGATAATATTATGAATTTAATTGAACCTTTAAGTTTTCATTTTATTTTTTATTGGTATTGAATGGTATCATGATACAGAGCCATTTTGTGAAAATTATTTATGAACCCTTCAAACAATGTCCTTGTCTGATAAGCATCAACCGCTTAGTACATAACTTAAATCTTAAGTTTGAAGTGTTGTTTTGTTTTCTCTCCAGAATTTCAAGGCACTATAAATTATATTGAAATGTTGTATAAATTATTTTATTTTGTTTTAGGTATACCTACAAAAAGTCTATGGCTGGAAAAGTGTATACTTTACACCATCTGTAATAATTGTATGTATTATCTCAATTGTATACATATCTAATTATTGACCAGTTAATGTGTTAGGGTTTAGTATGATGTTCATTTTTAATGAACTAGTACACATTTTTGTTTAGGGGTAAACTACAGCCCGTGTCTGGGTGTGGAATTTTCATGCTGTATTGAAAACCCATTAATGGACTTCAGCTGTTTTCTTCTCTTTGATCAAATAGTTGTCTTTTTGACACATTCCCCATTTCAATTCTCAATTTTATGTGAATTTATGGTTTATTTCAATGCTTGCAAAGTGTAGGGTTGTGCAGGATATGTTTGATTGCTTTGAAGTAAAAAAAATTAAAATAGATATATTCCAAAACTTGACAAAATCAATTTTAAATGTTTTTTTTACATTGCAAATTATATCAGAAATTTTGTTTAAACAGTTACAAATATTCATCAAGTCTTCAGTTATGATAGTTATTTTGGTAATGTAGGGACTTTTTCCATCTATATGGTTTACAATCGTCCCCTTTTTCTGATAAAATAAAATAAATTGAGTGTTCATATACCATTTCAGATTGGTGTTGGCATATTGGTTTGGGTTCTGTATCAACAACCAGATGAAGTAGGAATTGAAGTTCCAGGCAAAGGTAATTTCCACCATTTCAGAATTAAGAGGACTATGGTTTAATTTCATTAATTTTTTTTTTACATTTACAATTATTTATTCATGTCAAATAAATCTAATCTACTTCTGCTAGTTTTGAGGTCTTAAGACGAGGAAGGGTTTCAGTGATACTCATTTTATAAAGATTTTCAACCTTTGGTTATTTTTATGCCCCACCTACGATAGTAGAGGGGCATTATGTTTTCTGGTCTGTGCCTCCGTTCGTTCGTCCGTCTGTGCGTCCGTTCGCTTCAGGTTAAAGTTTTTGGTCAAGGTAGTTTTTGAAGAAGTTGAAGTCCAATCAACTTGAAACTTAGTACACATGTTCCCCATGATATGATCTTTCTAATTCTAATGCCAAATTATAGTTTTGACCCCAATTTCATGGTCCACTGAACATAGAAAATGATAGTGCAAAGTTCAGGTTAAAGTTTTTGGTCAAGGTAGTTTTTGATAAAGTTAAAGTTACATCAACTTGAAACTTAGTACACATGTTCCCTATGATATGATCTTTGTAATTATAATTACAAATTATAAGTTTGACCCCCAATTTCACGGTCCACTGATCATAGAAAATGATAGTGCGAGTGGGGCATCTGTGTACTATGGACACATTCTTGTTATTTTTATTTTTGATAAAATTGTTTCAAACCTCATATTTTATGATGAGGAAGATGTTAACAAATCTGAGCAGTTATTTTGGTGTGCCTTACACAATTAACTTATCAGTGTTAATATATCTGTATTTTCTACTTACAGAAAGGAATGCAACTTCTTCAAAAACAGCTGGAAAATTAACATGGCTTCAGATGTTGAAGATACCGTAAGTAGTTTCCCAAGAGATATGTACTTTGAGTTCATTATTATTTGTGGGGGTACTTTTCATGGAAACTGTTAGGATAAGTGACCCCTGATTTTTATAAATGTTTAGTAAAAACAAATGTTTTATATATGCTTGTACACAGAATTTGTCAAAACCAAAAAATTGAAATATCTCCAAGAATATTGAACAACAAAAAAGAGTCATCCAAAGAACAATGCATATATTTAAGAACATTTTCTATAATTCCATTGTTGGATCATATCATAACATACTGTTTTGGTTGATATGAGTGCTTAATACAATCAGAACAAAAACAATATTTTTACATAGTTATCAAAGGTACAAAAATGTACCAGGATTATAATTTAGTACGCCAGACGCGCATTTCGTCTACATAAGACTCATCAGTGACGCTCATATCAAAATATTCATAAAGCCAAACAAGTACAAAGTTGAAGAGCATTGAGGATCCAAAATTCCAAAAAGTTGTGCCAAATACGGCTAAGGTAATCTATGCCGTATACACAATTTTTATCTAGGAAAGAGTATATTTTTTCATAGGTTTGAGATTTATTTTCAACAATGTTTTTTTTTGGTTTGAAGTACCTTAAGGGGGCTCACCGGTCTAAATCATTTTCATTCGAAATAAAAAAAGAACTTAATTACAGCAATCGCTCAAATTTTACAATAATTAAGTTAAATACAGCTTATTAAAAAATTATAATAAAAAATATAGGTCACTGATGAGTTAAAAAAGATATTTCAATTTTAATGCCAAAAACTGGCATTTTTGCACCAAAGGGAGATAATTTGGAGCTTTTTCAATGATATCTACATTTAAAAAATCCTCTGGAGCCAACTCGGATTGATTTTTTTGAATGATTTTTGTACCATATGATAAAGTAACAATTACTAAAGGAAATAAATAAAATTTGCAATGAAAAACAAATGTCTAATTTTTTTCTAAAATATTTATACCCTCGAGCCTCCTTTTACAAATCATTTCATTTGTACTTTCATTTTCTATGTGAAATACTAAATTTTAATGCCCCTGTTGTAGCAGAGTAAGTTTTACACTTGTCTTTCTGTATGTATGTATGTCCTAAAGTTGAATTCCTTTCTCTAACTTTAGTTTGCCTCAACCAAATGATATGAAACTGATACATAAATTAAAAAAAGAAGATGTGGTATGATTGCCAATGAGACAACTCTCCACAAGAGACCAAAATGACACACACAATGCTTATTACCATAAAATACAGATCAAGTTTGAATTTTGATGGCATCATTGCAACTGTTCTAGAGTTACGCCCCTTTACAAATGAAAGAATGGTTGAATATTTCGTTTCTGTTCTCTAACATAAGTTTGCCTCGATCAAATGCTTTAAAACTTGTACATGATGCTTATTACTACAAAACACAGATCAAGTTTGAATTTTGGGGTTGTCACTAAAAAAATTCTAGAGTAACTCAGTTATGCTCCTTAACAAATAGAAAAATTGCTGATTTTTTTGTTTCCATTCTCGAACTTAAAGTTTTACATCAACCAAACTTTATGAAACTTATACACAATACTTATTACCACAAAACTTAGATCAAGTACTAATTTGGGTAGGGTCACTTCTACTGTTCTTCAGCTATGTCCTTTTATAGCTTTATATGATATGCAAGCAAGGGCATCATCTGTATGGGACACATTCCCCATTTATTTACATGATAATGTAATTTTATTTCAGTATGTTACCAGAGATAGCTGTTTCAATGTTTTGTCTAAAAGTTGTCAGATATTGTATGTACATGTGGTTACCTATGTATTTACTCCAAAGGGTAAGACTGAGTTTTTACCTTTTTTGAATGCCAAATTGTACAAATGCATTGCTGATACATGTATATGTTATTGGCTACCTTTATTTTTTTTATAAGGGATAGTGAATTTCATTTTAACTGTAATGTGAGGGTATCCAAATTGCACCTACCGGTATTTTGACCGTTGTTTAACCTACGTTTTTTAATGCTTCAGAGAAAAGTTTTCATTATCTGTTTATTTTGTAGATGAATCATTATTTATGATATGGTTTCACCAATTTAATTTTGAATCCATATGGAATCATAGAAAAATTGGTCTGAACTGACTTCAAAACCATCAATGATTCTGTAATGAGAAGTACCCAAGTTGCATCCATGCTTTAATTCGCATCATCAAAAGTTGAATAACAAAGCTTCTGTTTAATTTCTTCAAATATTTTGAACAATTGGATATAAGTCCATGCTTATTCTTCATTTTTAAGAAATGGATACTTGTAACATATTGAAGTTGCTAATTTTATAAAGATGATATTTGGCTTTTTTAGTAAACACTTCATCTGTTGATGAATACTGTGAACGTTTTGTGTATATATCTAAATATTATTACCTATGTTGAAAGATGTGCATAGTAGCAAATCAAAAATACAAATTGTTTTGTCTCTAGGAAATATTGTAAGATTTCCGCTGCTATTTTTGCTAAATAGGTGCAATTTGGGTACTTGGTGCAATTTGGGTACTGTGACATTAGTTAGTAAAGGTTAGCTGCCAAACCAAGACAATCATTAGAGTTGACAAAAATATTCCCTTTCCATACTTAGAACCAACTAATTTTGTGTTAGCCATTTATTGATTTCATTTATACAAATTATAGACAGCATTATAGAGTTGTTGGTTAAAAGACACAAGACCTCTAAAAGATTTGAATTTAATCTGCAAACTATAAGATTTTGATAAACTTGCATAAAAATATAGACATCTTCTATGAGCTCTAACAATTTCCTGTTCATTGTATTTAAAGTAGCTTAAATCACTTTCTACTGTACTATACATTTTCTAAGGTCGAGAAGTTCTTTTTTTTGACTTCATCAATATTTGAAATACATGTATGCTTACAAATTTTTGTATCTGTTTGCAGTTGAAATATACTCCAGCAGTATCTGGAATGTTATCCACAGTATTTGAAGTAGGTGGTGTATTAGGTAGTGCTGTTATTGGCTTTCTCATAGACAAGTAAGTAAAATTATATCAATAGGGTTTTATATAGGTGGTATATCAGATAGCGATGTTGTTGTCTTTACCTGTGTCAAATTAATAAAATTTTGACAACAATATAATATCTAGATGGTACTTTAGGTAGTACTGCTATAGGTTTTCTTATGGACAATTTTGTAAAAATGTTAACAGCAACTTTAATATAGTTATATACTTAGGTTGTTTACTTAGTACAGCTGTTATCTGTTTTCTTTGGAAAACAAACTGACATGCAAGCAAGAACATTTGCAATACTTGTGTATAAGTTAGGTTTTCATATGTGAACAATTAATCCTTGAATGTCACACACATGACATAATGTATGAAAGTTGTATGCAAAACTTTCTTTACTTTTTAACAGTTGTGTTGTCATCAGTTTTAGTGGCTTAGGAAACAATAGTGTCAAGAGTTAACACTAACCTTTAATACTGAATACTGTGAATTGATTTATTTTCGTGGGAACCAATTTCAGTGGATTAAGGAAAACTTACATGTTCATGGATATATTTAATTTCATTGTTTTGATGAAATCTGCATGCAAGCTTATAGAAAAATTATTATTCATTTAAGAATTGAATGCTTCTTTTTGTAAATTCATTGGGGTGTAAAAGCGTTGACCGAAGTACATTTTGTATGAAGCGCAGAAGCGCTTCATTCTAAAAATGTGCGCACGGTCAACGCTTTTACAACCCTATGAAGTTACAAAAAGAAGCATTCAATACTTATAATTACATTTTTTAGCTATGATCAAGAAAAAACGAATTTTATATTGTTTTTATTTAATTCACCTGTGCACTTTATCGTGGGACCACATGTTATCATGAATAAAAAGTGTTATTGAGTGATGCAGTTGCTTACGGAATAACACGTAATGTGCTGTTAGCCAATCAGAATAAAGTATTATGATCAAACATACATCTAATGTAATTATTGAACATTGAATTTCGTGGTAAATCTGTACCCATGAAATCCACAAAAATTGATGTCCAACGAATAATAATGAATCTATAGTAGCTGAAAGGAGATAGGGTATAAGTCAATGAAACATCAACCAATTGACACAAGAAAGACATAAAGATAGGACAGCATTATTACACATTTGGAAAAAGATTTCAGTTCTTAAATGATTACTGCATGAACATTTCAGGAGCTAAATTGACATAAATCTTGTAATATATCTATTTCTTTTTCAGATTTTTCAAAGGAAGGACAATATTTGGTACAGGAGTATCTGTATTATTATCAGCTATTTCCCTTACTTTGTTTTTACTGACCTGTGATTGGGGCTGGATGTTTAATGTAACCTTTATGTTCCTGGCTGGTGCATTCAACTGTGGACCTGATAGTTTATTGGGTAAATTTTGTGAACATTTTATGTTATTTTTTTCTTTTCAAAACAGGAGGTTGGCTTTTCACTTATTAATTTTATTGTTTTTTAATTGAGTATATGATAAGGAATTTGAGTAGTCTTTAAGAGAATGTTTGCTACTGTGTTTCAAAATAACAAAATTTACAAGATTGTTATAAATTGTTGATAGTAGATATATAAACAAATGAACTAAGTAAGCAGAAAAATTTAAGGGTCAGTTTGCTTGTTTTCAAGATATAAGTCATTTAAAATTTGGTGGGAAATGATTATCTCTTAGATCTGGCTAAAATTCAAAAACAAGAGGAGCAAACCTGAATATCATATGTATACATTATTTTATAGGTGGTGCTGTTCCAGCAGAATTAGGAGAACAGGACGGTAAAAATGCAGCAGCATCAACAGTTGGTTTAGTTAATGGTTTGTGTTCATATATTTAATATTTTTATACAACCACATAAATATTTTTGGGATCGTATAATGGTATGATGTGGTCTGTGTTGTCGTCATCATCCGAAGACATATTGGTTTCCAGATAATAACTTGGTTAAAGTCTATAGATCTTTATTTAAAAAAAATCAAAAGTTCAATACCACAAAAGGAAGGTTGGCATTGAATTTGAGGATGATTGTCCCAACTGTTTGGGAATTAGGAGCCCAAAAGGGGCCCAAAACAAGCATTTTTTAATATCAGGATAATTACTTGTGTTACTTGTGTATGAATATTTTGATTGCTCTGCTATTGTACCACAATGTTTAATACCACAGGTAGAAGGTTGTGATTAATTTTAGGGGTTATGGGGCCAACAGTAAAGGAATTAAGGGCCAAAAAGGGGCCAAAAACCAGCATTTTTCTAGTTTTCAGACAACAACTTGTGTGTAAGTGTGTGGTTCTCTCTGAAATTGTATCACAATGTTCTATAAAAAAGGAAAGTCAGAGATTGAGTTTAGGGGTTATTGCTCCAAGGGAGGTTTCAATAAGTTGGAGGGGGAGGGGGGGGGGGGTGTTACAATATTTTTAAGGGATTCATATTTTTTTTCAAAATTTTTCAAATTTCATATTGACAGTATTGTGCAATAGATTTGTAAGATCTTTGACCACATTTATTTTGTGTTAGAACCCAATATCATGTCCAAAATTTGATCACAAACCAAATTCAGACAGTATCAAGCTTGAATATTGTGTCCAAATTTGCCCCAACTGTTCAGGGTTGGACTCAGCGAAGCATTTTATTGTAATTGTTAGAATGTGAAAATTCATTCAGAGTAGGAAATTGTTTAAATGTTTCTTTGCATGGTATAATTTTACATTGGTTTTTTCTTATGGGCTATGTGAGACATGCAATTACATGGCCTCCATCATTGTAAAATTTTTCAAATCATCTCCATTGAAATCATTATCAACAAAATATGGACCGAATGATCCTAAGAGTTTCTAGAATACTTTTTTTGTTACTACCCAACAATCAACATGGAGCCATGGCTAAAAATAGAACATGAGTGTTAATTGCTAATAATTGTTGAATATCTTAAAATCAACATTAGATGGTGAAAATCTGACAGGGCAAAATCCTCAAATATATGTTCTTACAGACTTTTTTTTTTAAAACAGCATCTACATAACCAAGTTAATTCATCACTTCTTGGATACATACTTTCTGGAAAATACTTGGTTTTCTTTTTAGCCAATGACTAGGTGAACAGGTGGTCCAAGTAGTTATTACTGTATTCACTTGCAAGTCAACACTGAGGTTGTGAGTTCGAACCCCACTCGTGCAGGTGCACTCGACTCCAATCTTAATTGCCTAGGATTGTCAGTTTTCCTATCGAAGGTCAGTGGTTTTCTCCGTGCACTCTGGTTCTCCTCCATAAATAAAACCTGGTTGCCAAGAAATAGCCCAAAAGCAGTGCTTGAAAGTGGTGTTAAAACACCAAAAAACAAATCAATTTGTACCAATGTTTTTTTTTAATATTTTTATATTGTTGAATTTTAAACCCATTGTTTTACTTTTTCTTGTATTTCAGGTTTTGGCAGTTTTGGTACATGCTTAGAAGGTCCAATCATTGGCTATATCTCAGCCCAATATGGATGGTCGGGGATGTTCTATATGATGATTGGATTATCATTTGTAGGAACTGCATCAGTGTTTAAAGCAGCAGCAATTCATAAAAATAAAACTGGCAGAATTCCAGAAGCTGTACCTCTTAATATGGATGAGGTGTAATCAAAATATATATTAATAGTTTTAATGTGGATTTAAAATACTAGGTACAAATGAACTGGGAAATAATGTGATAGCGGTCTCATGTCGAATATTTCTTGCGGGTTTGTTATCATTGATCATCATTTCTACAAAACAAAATATATTTTTGTTCCATTGTCATTAATCTAATATATGAGTGTCTTGAATTCAGTTAATGAATGGCTATTATCTATTTTAAATTTATTGAACCATAAAACTAATTTTTGACTCTTCACATTGAATAATCCGTGAAAATTGACAACATTGAAAATAAAAACTAATAATTTTAACCAATCAGAAGACAGTAAAAACACCAAATTTATTTATAATAGTATGTTATCAGTGAATAAATTATGGGTGTGATAGAAAATGCATGGTCTGATAATTTTAGGTGGCATTTTATGAATGTTGTTTTTAGTCATGATTAGATAAAACAAAACTATATTTTCTGGACAATATTTACTCAATTATTAAGACGTTTTATACCAAATAACAGTTTAACTTTGGCTTTAGCTCAATTCTTCATTATAATGAAAGACAAATGATAATCATTGTTCACAACACTTTGTTTTGTCAATCTAGCACTTGTATGTTTGCATGAAAATGATATGTTAGTCATGTCAAAATTTTATGTGGATTGTATTTATTTGTTAGTTATCTGTTCACTTTGTTGGTTCACATGGCATATTGGGAAGCTAAACCTCAAGAGCAGCAGAGATGTTTGTAGAATTTCTTCTGTTTGGGAGATTGACAGTAGTGAAGATAGAATAAAATATAAATTTCAATATAATTCTGTGGTCATGCATTTGACAATCATCATTTCATATTTTATTTCATATTTTTAATATTTAGTCTTAGAATTCCTGCAATCTTTATACCTGGTGCTATCATGACTCGTGGTACACATGTATGTCATCTATTACTGTTTTTACTTACCTGTGATAAAGATTGGGGTTGTGGGTTAATATTTTATTGTCTCTCCACAGTATTGAACTATGTTAAAAAAATAATACATTTGTTTCCGCTAACCTGATCTACCCTAATTTTTAGTGCCTACCCATTACTCTTTTTATGCCATTTTGAAACAAGCACTGTTAAATTCAGATTGATTCCCCATTAGTAACCAGTTAAAAAAAAATGTAAAATAATAGGATATTGCCTTCCTACCTTCCCTATTTTTTTTCATATATTTTTTAGTGGAAAATGTATAATTTTTTCACTTTATTCTATGTCTTTTTTATTGCTTTAGGTTTTGTTTAATTCATTCAATGAATGGCTATTATCTATTTTGAATTTATTAAACCATAAAACTATTTTTTAACTCTTCAAATTGAATAATCCGGGAATCGGATTATGTAAAATGTGAAGAGTCAAAAATTAGTTATATGGTTCAATAAAATCAAAATAAATTATTGCCATTCATTATAAATAAATTTCTATCAAAAATAAGGCTCAAAGGACTTTTTATATTATTTATATTAAAAATAACAATGTACACACATGTTGGCGTATGAATACACAACGTCAGAGTGGACGTGTCGCCATCAAAATTGACAACATTGAAAATAAAACTGATAATTTTAACCAATCAGAAGACAGAAAAAACACCAAATTTATTTATTTTAAGGTGAAAATACTGTCTTATATGTATTATATATGTGGATTTGAAGCAATTTAATGGTTCAGTTAACAGGTTAAAATTTTCTTTGATTACAATTTGTTATTATGATTTATTGTTATGAGTATCTTAATTTGCATTGATATTTAGAATACTGTTGATTCTTTATTTTTAATAAATAATTATAATTCATCAAATTAATTTTAAAAAAAACCCAGATATTTCAGAGTAATTCTCTGAGCATTTGAATATTTGATTATTGCAGGAAAAGATGTTTGTTTTGGTGTTAATGAAAACTATAGGGTTTGATAGGTTTTAAGCTTTACCCAAAGGGATTTTCAATATGAATGAATCGTTAAAATATAAGATGGAAACATCTTTAAATTTTTAAGCTGTGTAGGTAAAAGCTTTTGTAATGAGAATATATTGGGTTTATTTTTTTCAGCTACATCTTAAAAGGTGTTTTGTATCTTTAATTTATTTACGTTAGCTCTAAGAGCCATTGTCTGATATTATCCATTATTCAGAATATATTTGCTCAAACTCAGTTTTCTTTTCAATTGCAAATTTTTATGATTTGTTTATACAAAAGAATTCATATGTCTTTATGCAAAAGTAATTAATCAAACAAAAAGAGTTAGGAAGTTAACTTTTTATTATACATGTATATTAGCACCTGTATTTATTTTGTAAACTTTTATGTTAACCTTTTATTTATTTGGATCAGAAATTAAAACTAAACGATTTTCTTCTTCGTCTGCCTCAGTGTAATAAGCGTTTTTAGCCCATGCACATAATTAGCTAAATAATATTTTATAGAGATATACTAGAGGGGGGATAGGACCTTTATCGGGACTCCGGGATCGGGTGTTTTTAAGCTCAGGATTTCGGGATTTATCCTTTCGGGATCCGGGAATTCTTTTTTTCAGATTTCGAGACCTCAGGATTTCGTATTTTTAAGCCCGGGATTTCGGGATTCCGTGTTTTTAAGCCCGGGATTTCGGGATCAGGACCCCTCCTATCCCCCCTCATACTAGTTGGGTATTTTTATAAGAACATTTTCATTCCAGTATAAATTATAATATGTATAAATGATGTTAAAATGCTTGTTCTTGGTTTTGTAAGGGAACTCTAAATAAATAGCATTTCAGTTGTCATAAACCAATTTATTGTTATGCAAGTGTTTTTTGTTTTACAATTTTATATTTATTATCGTTTTTTTAAATTTCTAATAGTGAAATATTCATAAGTGAATGATAGAAAAGTTATTACTATGAAAGATGTGGGAGAAAAACTAAATAAAATTGTACGTGTAGAGGTATGAAATAAAAAATATGAAATACTTCATTGAGACTTGACTATTTTCTTATTATGTAAATTTGTAAATTCTAGGTTATCTTTCCTGGCATAGGTGTTCCTTAGCAAGTTTTGGCATCTTTTTTTGTTATTTTGGGTTTATTGCTGTCCAATCTTTACTACATATTAGTTTCGTTGGCCTTGTTAACACTATCATTGGTACAGTTCTTGCCAGATTTTAATAAAACTTATACTATAAGTTAATATTAGCAATAGCTCAGACAAGTGTTTTAATCATGGTCGATCGCCTTTTTCTAAAAGAGTTATGCCCCTTGGAAAAATAAAAAATATGCAACATGGGGAACATTGGAACTCTGTTCTTTCATTCATTTTTGGTTTCATGATGCTCATATTATTCCCCCACTCAAAGGTGTTGCAATCACTTGGTATGTCTGTTCAGTGAGTTGGTCCAACAAAATTTTCATCACACTTTTCTCAGAAACTACTATATAATCAGTACATGTATAACTCATCTGGTCAGCAACTCCACATTGACAAGTTGAAATCTTTGACCGCTAATAGGATTCAACAGATGCCTACAGTCGTTCCTGTTTACCAATAAATCAGAAAATTTTAATATGAGCAAAAGTAATAATTTTCATCGCCAATTTCTCCAATACTATTGAACAGAATGACTTCAGCTCAACAGTGATGATTTGTAACGTGTGTGCTTTTTGTATCTGTCAGACCAGTGGCGGATCCAGAACTTTTCCTAAGGGGGGGCCCGCTCCAGTCATGCTTCAATGATTCCTTATATAATCAACCAAATTTTTCCCTGGATCTGCCTATGCAGACACTTTCTTCCTTTTTCAATGCTTTAAATTATATTTATGGATATGCTTAGCATGACAACACATGCATTCTTGTTGGTTTTGAAAATATGTACCTTAATATATAAGATTTGAATGCACCAATATGTGGATGCCAATAACCAATGGTCTTGGTAAGTATTGTTTATAGAATCAGAGAAACAGACCTTGACATTGATCAATGAACCCTGAAGGATAAGGTCAAGGTCAAATAAATCCTCTACCCTGCAAGAAAGACTTGAACATTTTAAGTTCATTTCAATATAGTTTAAGCAATACTATACTGAACCGCAAAAGAAACATTGCAGCAATTTATAGCAAAACCTAAGAAAGAATAAATGCTATATTTTTTTATTGAATGGCCGTATAAATACCCTTGTTATTTAACAAATTCTCATCATTTCAGTTCATTCACTGTTCATTGATAAAGTTTTTCACCACCATATCACGGTCAGTAGCGTATGTGTCTGCCATTAGCGTTGAGTACGTGGATGATCATTTGTACTCTTTGTTGCATTGTGGCGTTCATGTAAACGTTTGATGGTGCGTACATTGCAGTTAAATGCATTTGCAACGACCTGAGGTCGTTGTCCGGCATTCAAACGTCATATTGCCTGTTCTCATTGTAGTGGGTTAAGTTGTGGCATCGGTACTGCATCAAACAGATTATGATGAAACAAAAACTTTGCACCTCTTGAATACCCTAATAGCGGCACGTATTCAACGTGCATCTCATCATCATAAAATTTGACTGCGCCACACTCAGTGAAACCACTATTAGAACGCCTGAATTAATAAACGCAGTCAGCCGTAACGGAGATTTTGACATAATCGTAGCATCATTTGAAGGTTATTTACCTAAACCAAAATACATAAATATTAATTTCAATGCATTTGAAAATATGGGTTTTCGAAAAATACGACTTTTTTTGCGGTTCAGTATATGTAAGTAAAGTATCTTATTAACCAATGAACCATGAAAATTAGGTCATGGTGAGGTAAGATGGACCCTGCTAAATGGAGATGTAGACTTGCAAGGACCCGTAAACTCTATCTAGTACTCAAATAATTCATGTCAGAAATTCACATGATAAAAATCTATCCGTAAATGAATCATGAAAAAGATGCAAGATCATACATGTAACAGATGAAAATTTCAGAACTTTTAAAAGACATCTGCATCAAGTATCCAGGTCTTCGAACCTTGTTTATAGTTTATGCCCACTTTGGATTAGCATCCCTATGTCTTGCATTCTTTAACAGCTTTCATCACAGGCCAAACCAAAGGTTATAGTGACTAATGAACCATGAAATAAGGTCAATATTGGATAATATCTGCAGACATATATACATATATGAGAACTTTACACTAAATCCATTGGATGTTGGATGTGTACTGATTGATATTTTAGTCTAAGATGCAATTTTTTTAATTTGTTGTTACCGGTATTGGCTTTGAACCAGCTTTCAGTAACTGTAAGTCCTCTCATATCTGTTCTTTGTGTCTTTTTGTTGTGGGGATGTATAAGTACCCATCCATGTTCACTGTATTTTTAAGATGTATTTTTATTTGTATCCATCTGATAAATTAAGCCTTTTTCAACTTATTATTAAAAAAATAGTTTGTTCTATGTTGTACTGTTACATCACTGTCCCAGGTTAAACAAGGGTTGGCACCTATCCCAGATCAGGAGCCTGTAGCTCAGTGGTTGTCGTTTGTTGCTGTGTTACATATTTGTTTTTTGTTTATTTTTTTTACATTAATTAGGACATTAGTTTTCATGTTTGAATTGTTTTACAAATCTCATTTTGTAGTCTTTTATAGCTGACTTTCTGGTATGGGGTATGCTCATTGTTGAAGGCCCTATAGTTGTTAATTACTGTGTCTCTTGTGGAGAGTTGTCTTATCATACATCTTCTTCTTTCTATTGAACCATATAAAAAAATTGATGTGGCTGAAGGGTAGTAAATATAAAGAGAAAACTTTTTATTTTATAGGTTTATTCTGTTTGAAATAGATATATTCCTTTAAATGACAAAAGTGTGGGAAAAAATGTGAAAAAAAACGCAGCCAAAGAAAAAAATACTCATGTGTTGAAGTTGATGATAAAGTGCAACACTTTGGAAAATTCTGACAACAATCTGTGGTTTCTTAATATCAGGATTTTTAAAATTGCAAATATACCTACCTACTCTAACAATTTTCACAAAACACTGTATGAGCCAAGAAATTTACAACTTTTTATACAAAAAATAAAAATATGATGTAACTGGACACAAATACAACTTTAAAGTTGGTTATGATATAAAAATTTGGTTACATGCACAAAAATAAAGTTTTATACCTTAGAATATTATATATTAGTATTAAATATGGTAAATTATTTCTAAATATTTAAAAATTTAACCTTGTTAGCACAAACCAATTTTATAAAAAGTTTCACAACCACAATTTTTATTTTAAAGATGGCATTTTTATTCATAAAAATATATAATTGATGAAAAAATCCTTCTCATTCTTCAAAATTCTAAAATCTTACACTATCGGATGATTATGCAAAATATCAACACAAAATATGAAATGGCGATGATAAAAAAAAAATACCTGCAACAGCAGTAATGCTTTACAAAGCTAAACACAATAGGTTTGAGGTATATCAACAAAATGGGATTTACAAACTCTCAGCACCACCAACTGTGCAATTCAACACACAATTAGATATAAATAAAACTTTAGGGTAGGGATTAGGTTTTGAATCCACTAACCGTTTGAGATATAATGGTCGTCATTTTTGCAAGTTTCAAAAGATATCATTTGCACAATGCAAACATGACAATGGTATTGCAGTGAAATTTGTTTCATAAATTCTGAACAAATAAAAAAATAAATGAAATTCTTTACCTCATAAACAAATATTTCAAACAATTCTAATGTGTTTAAGAATGAAGTTAATGCCCTATTTTGGAACAGCTGTTTTAATTAATATCATAACAAGAGTAGTGTGGAAAATTAAAGGGATGAAATTTGTAATAAAATGCTTCTTAATAAAAAATAGATTGATAAATGAGGGTTTTTTCCCACAAATTTATTTTTTGTTGTCTTTTATCATTTATATTTTTGGAATCGTTGTTATCTTTTTAATCAAATAAAGATAGATAATTGTGAATATATTAATAACATTTTATCACAAACAAAATAAAAAAAAACATAACAAATCTAAATAAAAACATAAAATTAAAGAAGCAACAAGTCATGGAACAATGGTTTTTCAGTAAATTAAAAATAAGGAAAAATTTCATGCTTATGAATTTAGTTGTCATTTCCAGCAAATAGTAAATTCTGGCCTATGAAAGGCCAGATCGACAAATTAAGACCCTTAAATTCACAGGGTCTTTATTACCACCTCATAATCCTTTCATAGTAGCTATCAAAACTATCTGATTCTGTACTTCTTGCAATCTCAGGGAAAGACTAAGTTTCAATTGAAAAGTCAAAGTCTTCAGATTTTTATATCAAAAGAAAAAGTCTGAATGTGCAATTTAGAGTCAAACCAAGCCACAAACAATTTTGGAAAGAATATATATATCAAGCTTTTTTCTTCTGGTTATTTCTTTTTCACTTCCACATGATATTTTCATAACATTACCAAGAAAAGTTCTATTTTTAAATCATTGTCATGACTCTTTCAAAGACCTCTAAATTCGTAAGCATGACATTCTAAAACAAAATAAAATAAAATAGTTTGGTCATTTTTTCTTAAAAACAAAAATCAGATAAAATTATATGACTAGTATAATATTTCTGTTTCAAACAGAATCGAAAAATAGTTATAATACGAAAATGATAGACCATTCTATCTAAGCCGAAAAAATATCGAAAGTTTATCTTACTACCATGACCCCTATAGCATTTACATACATACATGCTGAAACTAAAAACACAAAAATTACACAAAGAAATTTAAAGGCTTAGGTATTAAAAGTTAATGTTTGTTTCTATTGAGTACATTTTGAACTAACACAAGATGAACATGCTTGATGAACATAGAGGCTACAAACATTTTTTTATAACAGAAATTATGCTATAGATGAACTTACATAAAATGTTACCAAAACAAATACATGACAAAATTTTCATAAAATTCACACTCAATGCAAATTTGACGAATTCACACAATAAATTGTGTTTTATTTGAACACAGACAGACAGACAATTACTAAATGCTTTACGAATCATAGCAGTAAAATGTACGTAGAAATGACGTGATAATACTGATATCTGAAATGGATATGTAACATTTCGTTAACAATTATAATTAGGTCAATTAACAATTATTTGCTCCTTAATTTCATTAAAAACTGACATGATGACAGCAACCTGAGCATAAAACACAAGTAGGAAGACTAAAAGAAATAGAATATACTTGACATTTGAATTAAAGGTCATAAAATATTGCAAATTGCATTTTTAATCATAAATATTAAATCAAATACTAAATTGCATTTAAAAGTTAAATTTGATAAAATAGAATAAATTGAAAAAGATCATTTGTCATTACAGTTTTCTAAAAGGACAAGAACAAAATTTATAAGCAAACATTATCCTAAAAAAGGGTGACAATCAAATTTAAACATGATTTTCTTTCTACATGTGATATACAGAGATCTGTAAAAAGAAAATCAAAAATCAACTTCAATAAAAAAAACTTCTTTTTTAGAAGAAATTCCATCTTTCCTTTTTTGCATATCTCTGTTCTTTGGTTTTATAACCCGATTACATAATAAGATGAAGTTTCCCAACAAACCAAAGATTAAAAAAATACACAAATATAAATATCTTATATAAAATATATTCCATTTACACAATAATAAATATGGTTCAATTAAAAATCTCATTGCATATACTTAGGTACTACTAATAATAATAAATATGTCCAGCACAAAAAAAATAGAGAACAAAGTCACTTTAATAAATAATAAAATTTTGAAGAAAGTTTTAAATTAATGCATCCGTCTATTATTTCAAATTTTACATTATCTGCTATTTCAAGATTTTCATTTTCAAATTACACTTCAAAATATTTTTAAAATCTGTTACTGTTGCCTTGTGTGTTAACAAATTGCTTGCATGTTAACATTGCAATCCTTGGCATTATTCTTTTAAGACACCATAAGGGCATACACTCTAGATCATGTTGATTTGGTCATTCCAGCCAGCCCCTCAAATATTTATACTAATAGTAATTTGAAAACTTTGATTCTAATGGATAAACAAAAACAGTGCAGTAATTTCTGAAATTATATTTTTTTTTTTATATAAAATTGGAAAAAAATAATCAGAAAGTATTTATATCTTCAGATCTATAAGAAAAAACTGTACAGGACTGCATGATAAACATGATAAAATTCAAATAAAAATGGTACATTTTGTAGTGACCTTTTATAAGCACTTTACTTTCAATATGGCAGTAAGTTATACACATTTAAGTCAAAATCAAATTGGCAAAATCACAAAGCATACCACTAGAAATGACACATTCCTCACTGTCTCAGACTGAAGAAAATACCTGGAAACTAATAATTCAGTCACAAAACCTAACCAAAACTTATCTACGTCCACTGAAGCAATCAAAAAACTTAATCTAAATCCAAACATGCTATCATAATCGTCATCTAAATCAACCAAAGCAATCACAAATTATTCTAAATCCACAGAAGCAATTACTATTCCACAGTTCCCACTCAATTTTGATGCAGGAATCTCCAAAAATGCAACATATTTCAAAATATAAATAGGATGGCACCATCATCATGATCATATATATTTAGTTCCAAAATCAATCATCAGATTTTGTAATTACAAACTATTTTGTGAACATTAATCAAAAGTGTTATTTTTTTTTCTGTCTTGCATGTACATATGTTCATATTAAGATATTGCATATTTAGAACAATCCCTAAAACAAGGCAGATTTTGTGAAAGAACACAGATAAATATCTACATAATCAATTGTAAGATATGAACATTAGAAGTCGTAAAGGTGGAAACCTGCATTTAATATTGTGTTACTAGTATAACAATTATGAAACGTTACTATGTATCTGTTCTTTCACAAAACCATTTAAAACAAGTCTTGACTATTGACAAAATATTGCATAAAATGAAGAACTCTTAAAATTCTTCATGAAATAGCTGAGTTGCTAGAACCTCCCCTGTAACAATAGTTTGACATCCCATTTCTGATGTTTTCTTCTGAGTATTTTCTGATTTTCCCTCCTGTCCAACTTCACCATTTACTGTACCATTATTTGCCTTAGTTGTGCTTTCATCCTCATCATCTCGGGGACTGTCTCCTAGTACTGAACGGTTCATGTAATAACGCTCTGCTACCATGGATAAACTTGGAGATTCTCCCTCATCACTTAGATCTAAATCATCAACATCTCTAAGACCTGCCAATTCAGCATGTTTGAAATTCCAGACTGGAACGATTCCTGCTCCACTTGGTGCTGCATCGCCAAAAGCATAGTTGACACCTCCAACACTGACTGGGGTGCATGCAATAGTACTGTCATTCAGTTCGGGAATTATTTGTCGCATCTCTTCATCAATGTTTGTGAGGGGACTTGGAGGCTCTTTAAATGGTATACCATCCAATGGCAACTGTAATTGTGTAGCTACCTTTTCAATCAAGTCCTCGATGGATTCATGCTCTTTCCATACTTTTATTGCTCGCCATCTTGCACGACTGCCTTTAGGAGCAGGAATTGCATCAAAGCAGCACATTTCTCCAACGTGCAGCAATTTGTTCAAATCATCGATGTGTTTCCCAAATATTGACCGATCGATGAATACATGTTCATGACGGCCAAGATCAATGATACCCCAGAGTTTTGCAACATGATAAATACGGCCTTTCCTTCCAGTAACAGTTGGTTTTGGACTTGCTTGTGGTCTGCTGCCTGTGATGAAAACATTTAGACGAGCATTTTTAATTACAGAAACTGTCTCATCATCTGCTACAACAAATATATTTGCATGTGACAGAAGAAATTTTTCTAAATCTTGTTTTGTCCATCCAATTGTATTTCTTAAACTTTCAGGAGCTTGACTAAAATGTCCAGTTAAACTGCATAATTTCATATCACCTTTCTTTTCTATTATGCCTTTAATAAACATGACAGCCTTGTACTGGTTTGCTGTCATTTCTGTTGGGCCGGATTTTGCACTACCTGGGGTAATTGCACTTTTTATGGCAGGTGATCTTGGTGACATCAGTGGGGACCTAGGTTCCAACATATCTAAAGATTTAGGCCTTTTCTTTAATTTAGGTGTACTCTGTAATAATAATTGATCTCTTTCTTGGTTAAAACGAGAGGTTAAGGCACTGTCTTCAAGAAATGGTTCGGCATTAGGATTCACAGCACTGTATGTTATATTGTCTTTTAGGCCAACCATGTCACCTTTAATTTCAAATATCAGTGGATGCCTAAGTATCCACTGTTTAAACTCATTCTGTGGGCCAACACATTCTCTGATATCTGGAGGAGCTTGTGATAAATGTCCAGCTAGACTTGCTGTTGCCATCCATTGTTCTCCTTTTTTGAGCATTTTGCTGCGAAAATACTGAACTGCTTCAGTTTCAGTAGATACTTCTTGGGGATTTGATGATGCAGGGCTGCTTTCTCGAAAATTAGACTTTCCAAGATCGTTACTTCCGTCATTCAAACTAACCTGAAACACAATACCAAAGTTATAAGTCAATATTTAATCAAGGATACAAAATATATGCATTCTATTCCATTCTAAATTTTATGTTCAAGATTATTAAATAGGGAAGGTTTATAAAAGCATGCATGTCAACAGCAATTATACTATTAAACATGTTAAAGTTGATTTCCTGTACCTGTATATAACAATAAGTTTCTGTGTTTTCTTGAATACTTGGTGATTTAAATGATGTCATAAGCTATTTGTATTGGTTCAGTCTAGGTATGTACTGATCTCCCTCAACATAATTAGTACAAGAAAGAATACCCAACTGCTCCATTTTTTTCTACATGTACATGTTTTAAATACCAATGTTTTTTTTCTTTTTCTTTTGTACTATTTGTTTCCTTATATTGTATAATTGTCTTTTAACAACAATACTACAGTTATTTTCATATTATATTAAACACTAAAACAGGAATAGTTATCAATATTTTAATAGAAGCTAGACAAGTCATTTCAAAATTTAACTGAAAAGAAATAAGAAACAGAATATTTATCCTTCCTTAAAAATCTACCCAATCGAGCAAAGGTAACAGCCTTTTACTAAATACCATATAGGCCAAAACTTACTAAATTTCCATTCACTGCAAATAAAGATGGATATTTTTGTAGGAATTTCTTTAAACCAGCTTCATTCCCACCTGCACATTGTCGCATGTCTGGTGTAAAGTTACGACTTCCAAAGCGCCCTGCTAACTGACTGATGGTATAGGGTGTTGCGCTATTCATCAATATCTCCAAGAAATACAACATGGCTTTGTGTCCTGCATCGTCAGCCATGGTCATCTACTTAGTATCGAAAGGCGAAAATGAAGCTAGAAAACTTCTCTGTTACCTACAATGGTATAAAACCAGATGCTCCGCAGGGCGTAGCTTTATACGACCGCAGAGGTTGAACCCTGAACGGTTGGGGCAAGTATGGACACAACATTCAAGCTGGATTCAGCTCTAAATTTGGATTGTGATTAAATAGTTGACACAGCATATGTTTCTGACACAGAATGAATGTGTTCTAATGAACTTAAAATTTTTGTTTTCTCTTAGAGCAATTCACTATGCTGTTGAATATTAATCCTCTCAAAAAAATGTTTGAAGAAAATTTCTTTTTTATTAATGAAATTTCAAATGAGAAAAATTGAACCCAATTTTTTTAATCACATCCCCCTTTCCCTTATTCCAAAACTAATCTCAATTAAAATTTCTAATGGAGTTTGCAACAATAACTACTCATTTAAATACATCATAAAATATTAAGATGTAAAAAAACTGCTTGTTATCACTGAATGGTAAAGATTATTTTAATTTATCAGTTGGTAGTAAAAAGTAAATATACATTGTATATTGTATATAACAAAGATTTAAGTTGATTCTGGACAAAGAAAGATAACTCCAATTTAAAAAAAATCTTGCTATTGCACAATATTTTGCAATTAGATATTTCTTGCTTACTATTCTGGACAAAGAAAGATAACTCTAATTAAAAAAAAAATTGCTATTTCACAATATTGTGCAATTAGATATTTCTTGCCATTGCGCAATACTGTGCAATTGAAAAGACTTGCTATTGCACAATACTTAATATAATAATTTTAGATCCTGATTTGGACCAACTTGAAAACTGGGCCCATAATAAAAAATCTAAGTACATTTTTGGATTCAGCATATCAAAGAACCCCAAAATTTCAATTTTTTGTTAAAATCAGACTAAGTTTAATTTTGGACCCTTTGGACTTTAGTGTAGACCAATTTGAAAACAGGACCAAAAATGAAGAATCTACATACACAGTTAGATTTGGTATATCAAAGAACCCCATTTATTCAATTTTTGATGAAATCAAACAAAGTTTAATTTTGGACCCCGATTTGGACCAACTTGAAAACTGGGCCAATAATCAAGAATCTAAGTACATTTTTAGATTCAGCATATCAAAGAACCTAACTGATTCATTTTTTGTCAAAATCAAACTAAGTTTAATTTTGGACCCTTTGGACCTTTAATGTAGACCAATTTGAAAACGGGACCAAAAGTTAAGAATCTACATACACAGTCATGACAGTTAGATTCGGCATATCAAAGAACCCCAATTATTCAATTTTGATGAAATCAAACAAAGTTTAATTTTGGACCCTTTGGGCCCCTTATTCTGTTGGGACCAAAACTCCCAAAATCAATACCAACCTTCCTTTTATGGTCATAAACCTTGTGTTTAAATTTCATAGATTTCTATTTACTTATACTAACGTTATGGTGCGAAAACCACGAAAAATGCTTATTTGGGTCCCTTTTTGGCCCCTAATTCCTAAACTGTTGGGACCTCAACTCCCAAAATCAATACCAACCTTCCTTTTGTAGTCATTAACATTGTGTTTAAATTTCATTGATTTCTATTTACTTAAACTAAAGTTATTGTGCGAAAACCAAGAATAATGCTTATTTGGGCCCTTTTTTGGCCCCTAATTCCTAAACTGTTGAAACCAAAACTCCCAAAATCAATCCCAACCGTTCTTTTGTGGTCATAAACCTTGTGTCAAAATTTCATAGATTTCTATTAACTTAAACTAAAGTTATAGTGCGAAAACCAAGAAAATGCTTATTTGGGCCCTTTTTGGCCCTTAATTCCTAAAATGTTGGGACCAAAACTCCCAAAATCAATACCAACCTTCCTT
Organism: Mytilus galloprovincialis; assembly: GCF_965363235.1. NCBI lineage: Eukaryota > Metazoa > Mollusca > Bivalvia > Mytilida > Mytilidae > Mytilus > Mytilus galloprovincialis. The sequence goes on from NC_134838.1 coordinate 49,348,628, forward strand.
TTGTGGTCATAAACCTTGTGTTAAAATTTCATAGATTTCCATTCACTTTTACTTAAGTTAGAGTGCGAAAACTAAAAGTATTCGGACGACGACGACGACGACGACGACGACGACGCAGACGCCAACGTGATAGCAATATACGACGAAAAATTTTTCAAATTTTGCGGTCGTATAAAAAAATTGAAGAACATTGATAATTTGTTTTATTCATGCTGATGTTCAGTTCTCATGTCCGTTGTTTATAGTCATCCATGTTTTTTATGTCCTTAAGCTAAGGTAATTAGGTGCCTATGGCAGATTATCGTTTATCAAGTCTGTTTAATTTTAATTTTACAACTTTTCTAGACTGTTGAGATATGATTTAGATTTTCAACATATATAACACACATATATATTATATACAACCTTGGCTTTTGTTGAAGACAGTTTAACCCAGTAAACCCACATGGTTGAAATCTATTTTTTTTTATTATTCTTTGTGTCTTCATGCATTCATGTGCACGAACTCATTGTTCCTTGACTTAACTGTACATCCATAAATACACTAATAGTTACTATAGAGACAAGGTATATAAAAAAGCATGATAAGTGCATCATCAGGATACCATGTGATAAAAACTCTCTCAGAAAAATAATGCATTCAAATAGTTAAACTATGATTTTTTTTTTGGATTTTTTTTCTAACAGCACATGTACAGATTATGCATGTTTAAATGAACTAATTTGTAAAATTATTCACTTTCAATAAAGGTTCAAATACAAGTTACAAGCTGTGTTTAACAGTAAGAATAGTAATTATGATAATGAGCTGTAATCAATATAAAGAAATGTAAATTTATATTATTATAATATATTTACATTGTTGTTTATCAATTTCTGAATAAATAAAAATAACAAACCAGATGCAAGGGTAATCAGAAATCTCAGCATGGAAAAAAATATTTGAGCTGATAATAAACTGATTAATTACTTAATGAAAATGTTGGCTTAATGATGGAATAAACCATTGTTGTAAATCTAACGTCGTTTACTTATGACGTTATCTTGTACTTCAGTCATGGATACAATTCATACAGTTTAGATGTTTTTCTTATTCTACACAGAGTTTTAGTACAAGAGTGAACACGCTGAAATGTCTCGCCTTCTATACTAATCATTGATATTATGTTGATAGTCCTAAGTATAAAGCTAAGCTTTAATACAACTGTCACATAAACTTAACATTAACCAAGATAACTAAACAAAGACCAATGAACCTTGAAAATGAGGTCAAGGTCAGATGAACCATGACAGGCAGACATGTACAGTTAACAATGCTTCTATACAACATATAAAGTTGACCCATTACTTATAGTTTAACATGTTTAAGAAAAATAGACCAAAACACAAAAACTTAACACTGTGCAATGAACCGTGAAAATGAGGTCACGGTCAAATAAAACCTGCAGGACTGACATAAAGATCATAAAATATTTCCATACACCAAATATAGTTGACCTATGGCATATAGTATTAGATAAAAAGAACCTTGAAAATGAGGTCAAGGTCAAATGAACCATGCCAGGCAGACATGTACAGCTAACAATGCTTCTATACAACATATATAGTTGACCTATTACTTATAGTTGAAGAAAAATAGACCAAAACACAAAAACTTAACACTGTGTAATGAACCGTGAAAATGAGGTCAGGGTCAAATAAAACCTGCGCGACTGACATAAAGATCATAAAATATTTCCATACACCAAATATAGATGACCTATGGCATATAGTATTAGATAAAAAGACCAAAACTCAAAAACTTAACTTTGACCACTGAACCATGAATATGAGGTCAAGGTCACATGACATCTGCCCGCTAGATAGCTACACCTTACAATCATTCAATACAACAAATATAGTAGACCTATTGCATACAGTATGAGAAAAACAGACCAAAACACAAAAATTTAACTATAACCACTGAACCATGAAAATGAGGTCAAGGTCAGATGACACCTGCCAGTTGGACATGTACACCTTACAGTCCTTCCATACACCGAATATACTAGCCCTATTGCTTATAGTATCTGAGATATGGACTTGACCACCAAAACTTAACCTTGTTCACTGATCCATGAAATGAGGTCGAGGTCAAGTGAAAACTGTCTGACAGACATGAGGACCTTTCAAGGTACGCACATATCAAATATAGTTATCCTATTACTTATAATAAGAGAGAATTCAACATTACAAAAAATCTGAACTTTTTTTTCAAATGGTCACTGAACCATGAAAATGAGGTCAAGGACCTTGGACATGTGACTGACGGAAACTTCGTAACATGAGGCATCTATATACAAAGTGTGAAGCATCCAGGTCTTTCACCTTCTGAAATATAAAGCTTTTAACAAGTTAGCTAACACCGCCGCCGCCGCCGGATCACTATCCCTATGTCGAGCTTTCTGCAACAAAAGTTGCAGGCTCGACAAAAACCACTTTAAGATAATAAGCATACGTAATATACAAAAACAGGAATTAAATTTTTACAAAATTTCCTTCTAGATACTTGCTTTTGATCATACATGTCACAAACAAGCTTTGGTCCAAGTTTGGTACAAATCCAGAATAGTTTAAGAAAGTTATTAAAATTTTAATATCTTTAATCACACAGTCAATGTAATGTTCATCACTGGCAGAAAAACTAAATCCATTTTTAAGAGAAAAAAAAAAATTGTTTGGATACTATCTTTAATATGATCATAAACAAGCTGGTTTGATGGAAGTCCAGGATATTTTAAGAAATACGAAAACAGAATGTAGGATTGATATGTCTCCCTTGTGGGTCAAAAGTCACAGGCTTGACAACAAATGCAAATGTAACTGGGTATCCAGGGTGCACAAGTGGGGTGGAAAATAGAAAGAGGTCAAACAAGAATATAAGTGAGTGTGATTTTGGGGGTATAGCTCCAGATTCCAAATTAAACTACAAGAGGCATCCAAATGGTATCAGGTTCGTTGTTGATAGTCTTCCATATTTTTTTACAGTACACGTTCGCACCTCTCATGTTCGCTTCCCAGGTCGATCCCAACCTACATGTTCATGCCAAATTTGTATTCAATTTCCTGTTGAATTATTAGATATTTTTTTATATGTACATGTATACCAAATAAATTATATTTCGTATAATGGTCAGAATATTGATCTTTTTGTATTGAATGAAAAAAAAATTTTATGAAAAATAAATGTAAATCGTTTTTTATTAACCTACTCTATCATGTCTATATTCCTGAAAAATATGAATGAACATCGTTTTTTCCCAAAGTTCTCCTTTTATTTTAGATGGGTTTTTTTTGTAGGAAAATCCCTTAAGACGTAAGGTGCTTGTCATTTTGATATTTTTACAAATACAATTTTGCTTGGCCTGTTTTGTCTGCCACAAGATTCAGTGTTTTCCCCAGGATTTTTGGATAGCACTGTGGTAAGAGTGTGGTTTTCGACAATTCTCTATAACTTTGTCGCGGCGCACGGTTGGTTTGTAATTGATTTGTTATGTGTTTTTCTTATACTATGCTATTGATGTTTTCTCTTGTAATGATGTCCTCATCATGCTCATGGAAGTTACCCCTTTGTTTTCTTATGTTATTTACTTATTGTATGGGTATAGACAGGATAGAAGAAAAGTCTTTTTTTGTCCATTGTAAATTCATATAATCCTCATATTATCTGTGTATAAAACCCAAGGAGAAGTCTTCTTCTTTAGTTGCAGAAAACCATCAACATTTTGAAGATTACATTATGGCGCATGCCTGATTGAGGTTGCTTTTTAAAATTAATTTCAATTTTTCTCTACTTTTTTATAAACTTAACAATTTATATTGGACTTTTAATTTTTACATTTTTTATTTTATTTTTATATTGAGATAAAAACACTAGGTACATTTAGTTTAAGTGAGAAAAGGTTTTAAGGAGTACTTCATGGGTAAGTCTGTAGAAATGTTGTTTTTTCCATGATGGGTCTATACCAGACTGCCTATGTGAAGATTTCTTATCACTAACAGGTGGTGTTGCAAAACATGTAGGACCAACAAATTATAAAGTCATTCATTGTCAGCTTCTGTATTTGGTTTTGTAACCCACTGTAGCAGTGTACTGTTAACCTTACGACGTTTGACAGGAATTGACATTTTTTAGCATAATGATTTGTAATTTTTCTGACCTTAACGTTATATAACATTCAAATGGCTTCATCCAAGCTGGACATCGAGAAAGTGAATTTCTCAAGTCGTATCAGCTGGTCCGAGAACACAATTAATTCGTAGTGCATTTCTTTTAGAACATAAATGAAAATTAAAAAAATCCCACCTGCGCTTTCTCAATGAAATTTTTACAGTGTGTTGTACAGTTGTACTACTTTTGGGACAAATTATATCAAAATTATAGAAAACTTCATCGGCTCTAACTCAAAATATGGACAATTTTATGTTTCGGGCGTCTTAAAATCTTTTGACAGCTTCCGTAGTGCTAATTTTTAACCTTTTCCAGCTGGACCAAATCACTACTTTCCTTTAAAATTCTGGACCCAAATTTTTTTACAGTGTAATTTCACCCCCTACTTCCAATTTGAGGCATAAAACATGGAGAAATAAATTTGGAAGGGGTATGAAAAATATTGGCAGGTAACCCACTGTCAACACTAGGGACTATATTCGTGAACAACAAAAATCAAGGGATGACAATTGTGGTCCCGGACCTAATAGGATAGAAGGAGTTGACCAATCTTAATAAAACTTGGTATGATTAAAGCTTAATAAATTATAACACTGCTTACAAGGTTTCATAGCAATAGGAGATATATTATAGACAGTATGTTTAATTCTATACTCAACTTTGCGTGTTAAATTTTGACGTTAAAATTGAAAAATTTCAACTATCAACATTTGGGGCATTAAAAATTAAAAAATTGCAAAAACATACTTTTTAAATGCCTTAATATATCAATTATCATGTATTAAATGCAATAGAGTACTCATTTTATTTGTCAGACTCAGCATAATTAAAAATGTATTCAAAAGTCAAATTTATATGAGCCTGCACCTAAAAATCAAGGTTTTTCAATGAAGGGTGGCCTTACATAAAGATGTAATTTTTTCCAGTAATTTTAAATTTGTGAAGCTTTTTGGTTATAAATAATCCTTACATATGTATTGAATGTACTTTAAATGGAAAGAAAAGTTACAAATAACATATCATATTAGTATAAAAGGGTCTTAGGCCAAGTAAGACTGTAAATAATTTAGAGTCAACATGGTCAATTTAGGCCGTGCCACATATTTACATTAAAAAATGCATATTGAGGCTATAAGAAATACAAAATTGTGTCTTTTTTTATCATTTCTATACTCATGTGACATGATACAACAAATCTGAGCACAAAAATACTGTTGCATTTAACTTTTCTTGCAGACAGTATGGTCTGATACAAAGATTTTTGCCTTTTTAGTGAATAACTTGCATGCAATTTTAGTGTCAACAGGCTTATCTTTGAACCACTTGCTATTCTACAGAAGAAAATTAAGATATTATGTGAAATGAAACAGGTACAATAGACATAATAAAGTGCTTTTTATACAAATTTAGTAAGGTCTTTATTATGGACCAACTTTTATTTACCAAGCTCCCCACTTTTGACTTCTTCCAAACAGGGCGTTAGGGACGACATCAAAAGATCGATGTAGGATAAAAAACTTAAATCGAATAGTTTGGGGGTGGGGGGGTCAACATTGCTGCAAGTTTTGTTAATCTAAAATCGATTTTACATATATCCACATAGGTAAATCAATTTTTCCCAAATTAAGTTAAGAAGGGGGGTAGGGGGGTCAGCGAAAAAACTATGTGAATTAAGTTTTTTATCCTACATTGAACTTTTGATGTCCTCCCTTAGGCAAGGGTCATTTATACAACACATTTTGCACATATTGTCTGAGATAACCTTCTTTTGTGTAGATTCAGAGTTTATAAATAAGTAATTGAACTGGATAAAGGCATAGAAACACAAATATTGACACATAAAAACCTGTCAGATAGAAAGTCAGGATGCAATTTATGCATCAACATTGAAAAAGCTATAAAATGCCTATTTTGACCATAAAATACCAAAATTGGTCATTTTTGCAGAAATTCTATAAAATAAATGTTTCAATCCTTTAGTTTCATGCTATTTGACAAATTATCACCATCAAATAATTCAGGGAAGTTGCCAAAGTACAGATTCTATATTTACAGATTTCATCTCTTAGGTCCGAGAACACAATTAATTCGTAGTGCATTTCTTTCAGAACATAAATGAAAATTAAAAAAATCCCACCTGCGCTTTCTCAATGAAATTTTTACAGTGTGTTGTACTACTTTTGGGACAAATTATATCAAAATTATAGAAAACTTCATCAGCTCTAACTCAAAATATGGACAATTTTATGTTTTGGGCGTCTTGAAATCTTTTGACAGCTTCCGAAGTGCTAATTTTTAACCTTTTCCAGCTGGACCAAATCACTACTTTCCTTTAAAATTCTGGACCCAAATTTTTTTACAGTGTAATTTCACCCCCTACTTCCAATTTGAGGCAGAAAACATGGAGAAATAAATTTGGAAGGGGTATGAAAAATATTGGCAGGTAATCCACTGCCAACACTAGGGACTATATTTGTGAACAACGAAAATCAAGGGACGACAATTGTGGTCCCGGACCAGCTTGGGGTTTGTTTTTCTAATCATATATCCTCTCAATTGTTTTCAAATGGTAAAATTTATTACTGTAGAATTGCTGCCTTACCAATGATTAGTTTGAAAAGGTTATAATTAATACTTCAAAGATTTGCTCATTTTCAAGGTTCGTATGGATAGTAAGACCGGCAAATTGTAACAAACCCCTGTGTTTAATCGTTTTTAAAATCATCGTTTGTTCTCAAACTTTGTTCAACAAAATTTTGAGTGTCGTCAGCAAATGTGGTAAATTTATTTCATCTCATTTTATTCATATCAGTCAGGGGTGCTACTTAAACAAGTGATTTCATTATCACCTATTTCAGTGATTTTTTATATTCAGTTATCACCTATTTAAGTGATTTTGGTGTTTTCTTTGATCTTCAAATGCTAATTTCATTGATTTTCCATATTTTCACAAACTTTTCTATAATTTTCCTACATAAATCAATTATCCCTTTATCTTTTGATATCAATTTCACCAGTGGGCTTGGGCAGTAAGTTAGTGCCTAAAGCTTATAAAAGTACCCTTGGGAATTGTTCTGTAATCAAATATTCATTAACTACTCTTACTACCAGACAAAGGTCAACAGTATTAGGTGACCTGATTGGTTTTCTTTAGAATTAGAATGATTTATTTTAAGGTTATGTCCTGATCTACAAATTATTCCAGTTTTTGCATATTCAAATAAACTGTAAACACTGGCAGGCTTATCAAGCAAATGACGATTTCTGCATGTACATAGTTGTTTTTTTCAATGGAATTCTGGTCTTTTTACCAATAAAAAAATCAAGCTTGTGGGAAAAATATCCAAAAAATGTTATAAACACTTATTGAAGTGATTAAATTTTAACTTCTCAAATTACTTGTTTCAGTGATTTTGAAAAGTCTGTGCAAAAATTTTAAATAATTCACAGCCAAAATCACTCAAAGAAGTGATTTTGAAATCACTTGTTTAAGTACCACCCCTGACTGCATATATGCCTCTATATATTCTATCAATTAAAACAATAGATGTCAATGTTGAAATCTTTGTTTATTTTCATCTTTAAAAGTCGCCATTTTGTAAAATTTATTAGACTGGTCCCGCGGAGATACTTAATACAACGGAAATAAATCATCAGAAATAGTAAACCAGTCGATCATGTGATCCGAAGTGAAAATAAGGGGGAAATTTGAAAAATTACGAAAATTTATATGAAAAAAATATATGGATAGCGCTGCGGTCAGTGCAATAGAACTTGTAATAGCGCTGAAAATCGCGGCACTAAAACGGCCTAGGGAGAACACTGAGATAAATGTCAATAATGACGCTGAATGGAATGTACACAAAGCAATGGAGTCCGGAAGTGGGATTTTGTGAAGTTTTGAAATGTTTTTAGGCATTCAGGAGTCAGGTTTGAAAAACCCATTATAAAATTGGTATCTATGTACTGTATTTTTGAATAACAATGAAAAAATATCTAGAGAACTGTTTTATTTAGACACATTAGAAGAGTAGAAAAAAAAAGTATTCTGCACTAATTTTGAACCCTGGTATTAGCGTAGTGATGTCAATGACGAGTTTTCCTGTGTGATAAGTACAATAACAAAGTCCAAATGAACCAACAAGATGAAAGATTTTAGACTACGGTAGGATACAAATCCTTGACAATACCAATATAATGTCAATAACGCCAAACGGTGCAAATGTGTAAAGGGGGAACAGACTTTAAGTGCGAACTTGTAAGGTCTAAATGTGAAATGGAGCAAACAAAAATGGTTGCGGACATGTCAGACCTGCCAACTTTTGAAAATCTCCATGGGGCATTTAGCGCACGACCAGATTTTTAAGGGTTACAATTTTAGCAACTTTTCTGTGTGCATTGTTTTTTACTCCTAAAATAGTCTAAGTTCCCTTCTTTTTTCTTTTGGTATACTAATGATGAGCTTGTAGGTCTTGATTTCTTTTAATTGCAGGATTCTTGTACTATTAAATTATAAAATTGACAAACTAACTGAAGAATAGAGAAAAATGGCATTAAAAATAAAGGATTCAAAGTAGAGACCCCCCACCTTTTCCCCCTCCAAAGACCTTCTTATCTATGAACCTTGACTCAAAAGACCTAAAACTGCATGTTCTTAAGTTAGATGGATGAAGACAGATTTGGATTTAGTCTTGCTTATGGTCCTATCATTATCAATGAGAAAATGGATAAAATTTGAGTTATCTTTCTTTGTATTCAGAGGTGCTCTTACCTGCGGAGGCTTATACAGCAACACAGTAAAGTGAATACAAAATGGCGTCGATTTTAAATCAACAGACACATGACATCTGGTTTCAAAAATTAAACGGATTTCAAGATAAACGATGTTTTCTTGAGAATTCATTACAGTTCTCATCTTTCAACTAAATATGATTTTGTTGTGGAACTACGGCAAATCTTGCAAATTGTGCTTGTACGATAAATTGATTAAAATTAAAAGGCTGTTTGACCAAATTTGTGTATCCTATACAAATTAATTTTGAGGACTGTTACGACCCATTAGGTAATCTGATTACATACAACCACTAATTATGACACCTGTTGTGACTGTTGATTAGCGTAGTCGTTAACTTGTCATAATATGTCCCCAGGTAAAATTATAGATTTTTTTAAATTGATCAGAAAAACCTCAAAATCGGTAAACAATATTTTTTTCAGATATATTTGGTGAAAATCGGGATTTTGACTAGTTTTACGATCCCGATATCGGGATTCGGGTTGAGGGATAAAAATCCGGATGATACCGAGAAAATCAGGATAGTTGGCAGGTCTGACATGTTTGAGGGCGAAAGGACCCGAATGCCATCCAAGAAGAAGTGGAGAAAACACTGCCTAATAAAAATTAATTAGTGCAGTCAAGCTAAGAGTTCCAACTATATTACTCATTGGACTGCCTAACGAAGATCTAAATTCTAAATCTTCATTGTGATCTCTTCTTACAAATCCAGTTTTCCATTAACACTAATGATTATTGCCTGTCAGATCACTAACGTGACGAAGAGCTGTCTGCAAAAAGGGGAAAGGCCTTAAAGGGTGTGTCGATAATTGCCTATTTTTGGACAACTAGCATCATAAACATAAAGTGCTTCATTTCCAAACCTGATCCTGATATTATTTAAGTGTATCTAGGTGAGATTAATCGTTAGTTACCTTCAGATGTTAAATATTTGACGTGAAGTTTTCTTCGAAAGTGACCATCTTGGAAAGTTCTTGTGTTTATAAAATTACAGATTTTCGTTTATGAAACGAAGTTAAATCTGGAACCTTCAGAGGACTTCAGATAGATATTTGTAGTGTGTCTACTGTATCCCTTTATTTAAAGTTCACAACTCGGAAAAAGCACAGTATTATTTTTTTTTAAATATCTGCTCTTCTTAAAGTAAATCCTTTTCTTAAACATAATGACTGTCCAAATAAGTTTTTCATAATTATATACAAATCCTTGGTCCAATTTACCCAAAAGGATGACCCAACACAAATTCTGTGTGAAATTAGAATAATGTCCTGCGAAAGTTGACAAAATTGTGTTATTACTATTACCTGCAACTTTCGTGTATTTTGTCAAGGAATTATATAGCGGTTTCGTCTAGCCTGGCTCAGCGATTATCAGTACTCAGTTTTGTTAACTTTCTGTTGCCTCTGAACTCAGACCTTGTATACATTAAAATGCAATTGTAATTACCACTGGTCTAAAACTGATTTATCACCAACATATTTAAAAGTTATTTTAAGAACTATAGAGACAAAAAACAATAAATTCCATTGATTTTGCACGCGTGACACTGTTTTCTACCATCTTGGAATTACTCAATATTGACTATTTCTCATGATTGAAAGACTGAGTTCCATATGGCAACACCAAGTTTTAAACTGAGTTCTGAGATATACCATTCACTTCATATGTTCATGCATGAGAAACTTTATTGAAATAAAATTTTTAAAAAATATATTGATTTAAGGTTGTGAGGTATGCATGGTATGTCCAAGACACAATGTTGATTCGATATTGATACACGACTTTTCGTATGTTTGTTTTAATGTCAACACAGCCTGAATCCCCTGTCTTGAATGTTGTTATCGTATCGATATCGACAAGCATTCCATATCCCTAAACCTCTGTCTTTGTTGTCGGCGATATCGACGATATCGACGAACATTCCATAACTGGAAAACGTCGACGATATCGAGAATCATCCCGTAACTTGAACAACGCCCTAGAACCTCTGTCTTGGTTGTCGATATCGATATATGGTGCAAACAAAATGTGAATCCTCATAAAGTTGCTGCTTTCAATTCCTTTAATACCGAAACCTGCGAACAAACATTTAATTTTATTTCAAAATTCAAGCATAGAAAAAAAACATATCAGTCAGGATTCTACTTCGTCAAAATTATCTCCCTATTAGGCCAGTTCATTTTCACAATCGTAGAACTGGAAGCCATTGTAGGGATGACGCGCTGCCAATTTTGCTCTTGAAAACCGATAAATTTATCCACATAGCACCATTACAATCCTAATATGTCAGTTGTATTTTAAAAGACAAATGTATCTACTAGCTAATGAGGGTCCGTGTAACACTTATCAATTCAAAGTTTTAAAAAGTTTTGAAATTTTAGATTTTTGGAATTTTGATCAAAGTTTTAAAATATCAAAAATTTCAAATTGTGTAAAAGTTTTGAAATTTTGAAATTTTAACCAAATTATTAAAATATTAAAATTCTAAATATCGTTTTTAAATTTGATAGTTTAGGAATTTGATCAAACTTTTAAAATACTAAACCTTACGTGCAATTTTAATTATTTCACTTTTTGAAAGTTTGATTTTTTAAATTTTTGATTAAAATATCAAAAACAGAAAAGGGGCAAAAAGAGGGGTACCTGTAAAAAGCGAAACGAAATAAAAGCGGAACGAAACGAAATAATATGAATTGAAAACATACTGATACTTAAAAGTTAATGTATGAAATAAAACCACAGACAGACAGTTGTATGCGGTGAAAAATTGGATGACAAAATAAATATTTCTCAAAAGAAAAGAATTCATTTCAAAACCATACGTACGGCTCTGATAGTGGCCATGTTACTTGCTGTTTTTTTTCTAGCACCCATATTTTAGGAGAAACAGGAGTAACAGTAAAAACTGAACAACTCGCAGTAGGTCAAATAGTATGGTTAGGTTGAGCATGTATATATATTTTCTACTGAACTCTAAGCAATAAAAAGGCTCAATACACAGTGTATTATCTCTTTTGATTTCAAAATTTTCTGTTTTGCTCTACGACTTCTTACTTTCTGCAATCATGTTGGCTAAAGAATATATCATTTCATGTACATTATGAACGATCATCTTTAACGTTTTAATCTGTTCTTTGTAAGTTGTTGACCTTAAATATTCAGCTTTGAGCGTTCCCTAAGAAGGTCGATCATGAAAAGCGCTTCGGTCGTAACTTTTAACGTTATGTTTTCATTTTTTTTCGGTTGTATGATGATCATAATTATATTGACTTGTATCAATGATTTTGGTTAATATTTTTTTTTTTGGAACGGTAGGAATACTGAATGCATGGTGTCCCAATTAAGGTTGTGCTAGTCTACAATGTGGGAGGTTTTTAATATATATATATATACATGTATCTTATTTACGCTGAAATTAAGAGTACTGAGATCAAATATTAGTAGATTGGAGTCAAGATACTGTTACAAGGTATCTACAAAAACTCATCATAGATGGATACCAGGATATAAATTTTGCCGTTTTTTTTTTAGCCAGACCCGTGTTTCGTCTACAAAAGACTTATCAGTGACGCTCGAATCAAATTAAGTTAAAAGGCAAATAAAGTCAAATAAAATTAAAAAGGCCAAATAAAGTAAACGTTTAAGGTGGTATGGGAGTCTAAAATAAAAATGATAGAATTTGTTCATACTTTGCCAAAATGTAGTATCTATTGATACATGTTCAAAAATATTATAAAAATGATAGGTCACCGTGCTTTTTCTCAAGCTACATGTTGTGACAAAATGACAGATTGTGTATGGATTATACAGGAAAAACACAATTTTGTGAATAGAAACTAAACAAAATGATAGAATTGTTAAATACTTTAGGAAAAGATAGCTTTCAGACAATGCTTTGAGAATATCAAAAGAAAAGATAGGGTCACCGTACGTTTTTTCCGGCTAAAAGATAAAATAGGAAAATTCCATGTATAGTCCTTCAGAAAATGCACTGTTTTAGAGTTATCTCCCCTTAAAATGCCAATTTGAAAATATTTAAAAACAACCAAAAATAATCAACACTTGTAACAATATTAATATTTATAAGTTATGTTCTTATAAATTGGTTCTTATAAATGAAAATTCACATTAAATATCTGCATATCGCATCAAATTTTGCTAACTTGATAGAAAATACGGACCTTAGATTCTCTGTTTTTTACAATCCAAGATGGCGAAGACACCCATACCACCTTAAATCCAACTTATAGCTCTGGTTTTGTAAAAGTTGAAACCTTTCATATCATATATAAACGTATACCATAAACATTTTTTTCACGAGCATTCATATTTATGTAATAGTTGCCGCTGTACTACATTTAGCGCCCATCTAGCAGTCATATTTATGTAATAGTTGCCGCTGAACTAAAGTTTATATCAGCGATAAATGGTAATCTTTTGGGGAATCCAATATATAGATAGTCACTTTTTTTTTTTTTACTTTGATACTACCACGAGGGGCTTCGATAATGGTACATTAAAATATCCTGATTCCCAATTTGATGAAAAAATAATATTCTGTACGTGCCAGCAGAGGACAAAAGAAAAATTCTGAATCCAAATTTTCTCCATGCCTTATAGTGTTAAATTTTGAACCAGACAAGTTGATTAATAGCGATGAAAAACTTTATAAAATTGTTAGCGCTTCGAACAATCTAATTAAAAACCGATCTCTCATCGCTCCTGTTTCTGATATGTCGCGTGGGAGCTCGCGACATATCAGAAACAGGAGCGATGAGGGATCGGTTTTTAATTAGATTGCGCTTCGACAAAACAACCACACCCCACTTTTAAAGTTAAATGGTTGCTCCCTTATAGACAACGTTTGGACTGATTATCATATACGCAGCTACATTATGGGTCCTAAATCAACCACCGTTTTTAAATAGTAAATAAAAGGAAAGGTTTTTTTTTGTAGTAAGGGATATTATTTATTGTTCCGTATTTGTATTTTGTTATTTGAGCATTTTTAAGTTATCGTATAACAATCGACTTTGAGCAAACTAAAAGAACACATGTACATCCAATCAGAATGGGGCGTGTAAAGAGAAGCCACACTGTCAGCTGCATGATGGATTTTTCCATTTTTGGCCGTATAGCAATGTTGCTCTCGAAAAATCAGTACAATGTTAAACGCTGAATTTTAAGTAAAGAATTCACCTACGGAACGCTGAAACTGAAATTTGAAAGCCAAGAAAAATAAGAACCGAAACAATTGAAGAGGTGTTTGGCCAAAGTGAAGTTAAAACACATCAAAATCCATCTATACGGGCTACTTTGTCCGAGGGAGTTGAATCCTACGTTTCTTCGTATATAATTTGTACGTAAACAACCTATTTTTAAATTATCGATTTTTTGTTGCCAGTGACAAATATTTCATGAATGTTCCGGAACAAATTAGCAATAAATACAACAGGGAGAGAGTGTGCATAATGAAGACATAACCTTTCAATTAGTTTAATTGAGGTCTGGAGCTGGCTTATGGCAGTAACTGCTAGCCGTATATATAGTAGTCCTTTGTTAATTATTTATCGTTGTCATTTTGATTAGTTTCTTTTGTTTCCTATTCTGACATAGGACTTTTCAAGTGTGTTTTACTGTTCGTATTGCTGTGTGTTTTTCATTCTTTATTGGCTAAAGGTATAGGGGAGGGCTGTGATCTCACGAAACATGTTTAACCCCGCCGCATTTGTGCGCCTGTCCCAATTCAGGAGCCTCTGTCCTTTTAAGTCTTGTATGATTTTAATTTTAGTTCATTGTCATATTTAGGAGTTAAGTATGACATCTATAATCACTGAACCAGTACACTTTTTTGTCTAGGGGCCAGCTGAAGCACGCCTAGCACAACGTTCATTGCGACGCTATACATTAAGTATTCCTTCTGGAACTGAAATAAATCATTAAAGGCAATATATTATCGTCATGCAATCGATAAAAAAGAGAACAAAACGTTTAAAGTTGCATGCGACCGAAGCGCTTTTTCTGGATCTACCTTTATCAGGAACGTCAAAAAGGTGAATAATACTATTTGGTTTACTGCGCGTTGGTCAGTTTTCACTGTTACTTCTAAATGTTGGGCACTGGGAAAACAAAATAGCTCTGAATTATTTATCTCAAACGCTAACCTTATATAAGAGATTGAAATCAACTTATTTGATTCCGGTTTAAATAGGTTTAACTAATTTTTTTTTGATAGATGCACAACCTTAAAATTTCAGGATACTGTTATCTCATGTGATGTCTAATATGTTTCATAAAAAAAATCAACTTCTTCTTTTCATTATTTATTTTGTAATTAAAAATGATTAGATATATTTCGTGCTATTTATTTATAACTAAGAATGATTGTTATCAGAGCCGTGTTTACATCAGTGTTTACAGATACCCCTCTTTTCGCCTCTTTTCTATTTTTGATATTTTAATCAAAAATTTTAAAAATTCAAACTTTCAAAAAGTGAAATAATCAAAATTGCACGTTAGGTTTAGTATTTTAAAAGTTTGATCAAATTCCTAAACTATCAAATTTATAAACGATATTTAGAATTTTAATATTTTAATAATTTGGTTAAAATTTCAAAATTTCAAAACTTTTACACAATTTGAAATTTTGATATTTTAAAACTTTGATCAAAATTCCAAAAATCTAAACTTTCAAATCTTTTTAAAACTTTGAATTGATAAGTGTTACACGGACCAATGAGCATCAGTTAATGATCCTGTCTGCATTGATTGAACTTAAAACGATTGTCTGATCGGTTGTCAGGTAGAATTTTCGAAAATGCTTAAACATTCAAAAAAAAATCTAATTAAGGGGCAGACTAAAAATGTTCAGTGTTTGAAGATTATAAACCATAGTTATCACACACACACAAAAATATATTTTTTCGAAGATATGAGTGAATGATATGCATTTTCATCATCCAACTTAAAAGACTGTCGTCAAGTACTTTTAGTGAAAAAGTAGCTATTCAAACACACCTACTCTGTTTTTGTGATTCATTAGATAGGCATTATACTTGACCCATATATTTCATCTTTTCGTACTGTGATTTTTTCGTGTTATAAAGTCAACCTGTAGCTTTGATATATACAAATGATAGAATATGAAGCGAGATGATATATCAAATACTTTTGCTTTGTAGGTTTAAAGACAAAATATACACCTCAAACACGCCCTAACATAAAAAGGTGCACTCGATTTTCTCTTTTCGATACAATTGTTACCCATTTTGGGGATTTTTTTCTTAAGTCACATAATGGAAGGGCCGACACGAAAATTACTGAACTAATAGATTGATATGTTCTCCGTCCTTGGTAGTTTTTTTTTTTTTTTTAATCGGAGGTTATGCATTTTCTACATCCAACTTGTTAGATACCCATGTCGTCGACTTGATATCTAATTGTTCTGCATTACTATGTAATAGATAAATTGAAAACTTATGCAAATGGTGTTTTTAAAATAAAACACTTTGTACTAGTAATTCAGAAGAAAATTGTCGCTTTATTTGTTTCTATTAACTTTTATAGTTTTTGTTACTATAACCATTACAGTAAGTATTTATCTCCTTCTCTAACAAAGAGCTTTGATTCTTTTGTTCTATTTCAACTGGGTTTCCGACTGATATGACATATGGGAGATTAAATCTTTTTCATTTAACAGTATGTTGTATATACAATAAAGATAAAATGGTTAAATACGCTAAACGAGCAAAGTAACTTTGAAATATTTTAAAATGAATTGACAATTTGACACAATTGACATTTTGTCTATGATGTTGTTTTATGTAAATTTCTATGTTGATTATTTT